>NC_052117.1:1027277-1054478 GCF_012273895.1 Zerene cesonia
AATGACTAGAAATCGATGATTTGTATTGATTAGAACAAGGGCTTACACGTGTTGATATTATAGGCTCTAAATTGTAAAGTATATGAATAATAATAATAATGAAGTTTTTGTTTAATATTAACTAGTGACCCTAACTGTGATATATAAACCTTTCTCTTGAATCACTCTATGTAGTAAAAAAACCCCATCAAAATCTCTTGCACGATTTTAAAGATCTGAATCTGAACTGATCAGAAAAATAGACGGCGGAAAGCGACCATGTTTTATACTATGTAGTGATGGCCTATTTTAGGTGAATATATAATTATCATCTTACAATTGTAATCATCCGCCAAAGGTCTTTATGATTGAATCTTTCTCTGCTTCATAAGGGACAACCGTTTATAAGCAGTGTTTTAACTATCGGAAAAAATGGTTTTCTACGTATAAATATGGTTACCGTTGGAAATACTGCTATCGTGCTTTAAATATCAATAAGGAAATAACGACTTGATCTAAGTTTTAAGGCCTACTAGACAGGCCATCCCAAACTTAACACAAATGTATGTGCAGTGGTATAAAAATTTATACAGATTGCGGAATGTACAGCTAAAGTATTATAAATATACTTTGAGACTAATATGTTTGTGCCTGTAGTCCTACTAAAACTACATATAAACGTGACATTTTGTAAGTGTGGATGGATGGATGGGCGTTTGTTATTATTTCACGGGAAAAATTAAAATAAAAATCGTTTCTGTTTGGAATTTGGTATGGAGATAGTTTATAGTCTGGATAAGCACATGGGCTATTTTCTACCCGGGTATAAATAAAAGTGTCCGACAGAAATTAGAACTACGTGACTTGTGAGTGGGTAAAACCAAGTAAAATTGGAATATTCTTTTACGTTTATAAAACGGGATTTTCATTATATATAATGATAATAATTAGACTATTGATAGTGTAGTCTTGTGTACTTGGGAACTGGTTTTTTTTTTAATTTTTAGCTTAAAGGGGTGGTGGCTCAGTTGATCTTAGGCTCAGGCTTAGGTGAGGACCTCATAGACTTAAAATCGATAAGTCATTGAGACCAGACGAGCGTGGAGGAAATAACTTTTCGAGTTATACGCATGTGGATAACATCACCTCAGCTCGACGGACGGTGGTGGAAAATATCGTGAGGAAACCGGTATATCCAAGAATCAAAAGTTCGACGACATCTGCCAACCCGCATTTGGCCAGCGTGGTGGATCATGGCCTGAACCCGCATAGGAGGCCTTTGTCTCAACACTGGGAACAAATATGGGCTGATGATGGTGATGATGACGTGAACTTTATTATACTACTACTTAAAGAACTAACTTTACTTAAGAATACTTATTAAGTTTATACATGTTTGTTTAACAACGGTTCGGTAGTTTAAAATATACTGACAAAATGTTGAAAATAAATTGAACTGATCACATAAACATACATATTTACAAGTTAATCATGTAATGTGCTGAATTATTTAATTATATAATCGCACGATATGTATATCGCAATATTTAGTCCTAATACTCTTTGTTCGTATCTAATTTTATTTCTACATACTAAAAATTTCGACTAATTCCATCAAATCATAGCTAATTTACTAGTCAAGCACTGCATTATCATAATACTAAACCTATATATTTAGTTTAAATTCAATTTGCTATTTATTAAAACCATATAATGAGTCTGCGCATCGATCCATCACACAAATCGATTTCCATCGTAATGCACTTGAAAAATCATCAATTTTCACATGCGACACATTATTGCGTGACGTCACGACCCACAAAGGCACGGGTTGATGCGACGTTGCCGCACGGCTGCAAGAATGCGACCGAACGTTGCCAACTATACAGCGCGGTAATATAATATAACAGCATTCTATCTTCATACAACCGAGTCATACCTACGCGACTCGGATCTCGGTACATAAGTACACAGAATTCGCGGTTGTGGGGCGAATGTTGCGATGATTTCGTATGCAATAAACGGTTTGGGAATGTGGTAGACTGTAGAGTCAACAAGTTCAAATACGTGTTCGATATAGAGGTAAAGCTCCTTAAATATGAGCGCTAGCTCTGTCGTCTTGACGTCTAGAAAAACGGGTTGAAAGGATTTCCTAGCACTCGAAAGTTATTAAAAAATACACGCAAAGCACACGTTGCGGTCAGTGCACACGACCGTTGGTTTTAACGTGAAACGTATAAATCAGAGAGTCGCTTTTAGTGTTAAAGATTGATGCAAAACAAGATTGATTTCCTTCTCAATAAAATAACGCTTGCGAGCTGACTATACTATTTTTCTAATAATATGTCTAATACTTGTATTTTATAAATTTTGTAAGAAATTAAATCAAGTTAAAAGACAAAAATAAACAAAGCGGGCAGCCCCATGCGTTTTTTATGATCTACAGCAAGCGATAATGCCGAGTGCATTGGGCGGCTGTGCCACCCGAATCCGCCATATTGTTTTATATACTCTGCTTACATACGTGACACGCGTCATCCTTCAATGCGAATTCCTTTTCAAATACGAATTTAGAATTTCGATCCGACCATAGATTATACGGCGTGCACGGTGCATTGTTCCATTTTTAAAAAATGTTTCGTTGTTTACTGATGCGTTTTGTGTTGTAATTGCGTATAAAGAAGTTTTTAATAAATTATGTAAAACTATCATTAAATATAACTAAATAGAATCATATATATACTTCAATTGTATAGTTATGTTAAGACGAATGTGAATATAGCGTCTAGAGGTCAAATGAAAGTTACACAGACGCAAACGCTTTTGTTGATTTGATGTTTTATTGATTACAGAACCTCTTTAGTACTACTATAACATAGCAATACGTAATAAAAAGATTTTAATGTCATTTTAACGATTGCCGATGCGGTTTTCTAACAGTTTATGGGCGTTTTTGTTATCTATATTCTTCAAGTTATTGTTTCATATTTAAAAATTGTACAATGCCCGATTATCAGTGTAGTTTATAATGAATAATATATAACAGAATACATTGTAGCATTTACGTCAGCATTGTGGGTGTTCGATGCGAATAGCAAATGCGTAATTCATATAAATTATAAATGCGTATTGTGAATTGAAATATCTTCGTTTTCAATTGTAATTCAATTGTTTATAAAGTTGGTATAATATTTATTCATAAATATTAGTTGTTGGTACTGTGATTTACAAACTGTTTCGATAGATTAACATTTATAATATTATAAATGTACAGTTTATTAATTAACGCGCTCTATTCAAGATATTTACAACATGTTTCAGAATAAAATATCAAAAAGAAATTAAATTTCTTAAATATAGATATAAGTAGATGTTATATAATATATATCAAAAAATGATAATTCAATAAACTCATATATATGTTGATAAGTATTCGAATCAAATGGGATTTTCCATTGAATGGCTGAAAATATTGATATAGAAGTTATATGCTTAAGCAAATCGACAGATGGCGACACAAGGCGGTGATCCCAGCGTCCTTACCGTTATCTCTTGTTTAATATAACTTACAGTAAACACACGCCAGTTGTTTGTGTGATGGATATACATATATATATACATACATACATACATATATACCTACATTCATGGTAATATAAGATAATACTTTTAGAATTTATAGACTTATATTTGACTTTATGTCACTATTATATTATGACCGTGACCACGCTCGCTGCAATAATTTCTAAATGTATAAGTACTCGCGTAAAATCAAACACAAGAAAACACTAAGGTTATTCTCTGCAATTGCTTGAGGAGATTGCGGCTTCATACTTTAGAGATGTATGTGCTTGATGTTTGGTTTGTGATCGTATATCGAGAGTAAATCTTTCGTTCGTTTAACAACTTCTGAATATTTTCTTCTTAGTTTGTCTTTTAATTAAAGTGGTATCTGATATAAAGGGCCCGTAATCTTTTATTTATTTGTATAGAAGTCTAAGTAGAAACGCTATCAAATCAGCGTAATACATGTAATTATTTGTTTTTTTAATTAAAAAATATTCAATGTAACGTTCTTAATGCAGGGCTCCGTATGGTAGGTACATTTTTTATTTATTACGTCATACGTTGAGTGGATATGGGAAAGATTAAAAATATGCTGATCTACGGCTTATAATTTTATACGGCTACGGCTTATAAATTATATTAATAGTTTATTGTCATGAATATTTTTGTGTAAATGTTCGTAATATAGTAAGTGACGTTCATACGGAAATAATAATCTATCTTGAATAGATAAAGCATACGAGTGTTTATTGGTTAGATACACGTTTCTTTGTCTTGGAAGAATAAGCGGGCTTTTGGAGATTATCTAACTCTATCAACATGAATGTAGATAATAAATTTATATAGATATATTTCGAAATTATAAATATGATTTATATACATGACATATAGCCTTCCACGATACACGACTGTCCACGATAGAAATAAATTTACCGATTAAGAGAAAAAACCTCTGACATTAGAATACAATTCAATCTGAAAGATTATTAATTGATTCATAAGGATTGCGCAATAAAAACAATAAAATGTTATTACGCCATTTGTCATGATGTTCCGATGTGAGTTTAAAACAACCTGATATATATGTCATTTCAGGCTTAATAATAAAGAATAAATAAAATACAGTAAAATGGAACTTAAAACGCATTTGAATGAAATAATAAAGTGTATTGTCTCATTTGCATTTATGCCGAGTATACGTACGGAAGTTTAGAAATTGAAAACTTTTTAACGGATTTTAAACGCAATTTATTCATTATATTATTAACCCGACGTTTCGAACACTTTACAGCGAGCGTACAGTTAAAAAGTCTTTAATTTCTAAATGTACAATACTCGCGTATAATCAAACACAAGAAAATAATACGTTCGGAAGTTATTTAGTCGGCACTTAGTCCGCCTCATCAGGATAATACGATAGTCATGAAATTATTATATTATCACCGATTCTTGATAAGTTTACAAAGTTTGAATTAAATTTGTCCGGGTCATAATCGAGCCCTAAGGAGTCGGTACAAACATACAGGTGAAGTTAATAAAAGCGTGTTAATAACGCTGTTTTTCAATTCGAACCGGTAATTCCTGATATTAGCTCTTCCAAACTTACAATTTAACAAACTCTTCAACTTAATAATATTAGAATTAACTGACTACACCTTTTCATGATTTGTCAAAGTCACACCTAGCTGATAAGTTTAAAACAGTTCTTGAAACAATTACAATACTATTTTATATGAAGTTTTAAATAAATTTCGGTTAAATATACATTATATTGTGCATTTGTGTCTTGCATATTTAGTCATAATGGGTGAGCCACTATTATTGCCTTTTTTTATTCAACAAACTAAAAATTTATCGACTCATTTTATTTGATTCCCTAAGTTTTTCACATACGTATTACTGTCGAAGTTGCAGGAAGGTTACATTTAAATACAATTTTTATTATTACGCCATGAGTTAACCTTCGTTAATCGTGAAAATTTTAAATCTATTTACAATACACTAGCTGTTCGTCCCGACTTTGCACGTGATACATAAATAGCCTATGTCAATAAGTGTAGTTGCAGCATTGCAAGCAAAGCAACGGTGCAGGAATTTTTGAAATTGATCCAGAAGTTTTTGAATGAAAACGATACCAACATGCTAAAATACAGTTTCCTCTTTATGTTACCTACTATTGTAAAGTCTATAATGTGAAGTTACCACGCAGGTAGTCATTGTTTTGATATGACTCAGTAGTGACTTATTGTGGGAGTCGAGCACGCTTCGGCACGAATTGGGCCAGCTCGCACCGGGGAAGTACCACACCCCCACGGAAAACCGGCGTGAAATAGTGGCATGCCACTGTGTTTCGTACGGTGAGTGGGGGAGCCGGAGGCCCGTTTCCTTTTCCTCACCCGTCCTAGTCCATTCCTTCTTTCCAGTCGTTAATCCTTTCCTTTTCCCTTGCCCCATAAAAGCGGGCAGCGCATTCACAGAGGTACTACCTTTGCGAATGTTTATGGGCGGTGGTGATCGCTTACCATCAGGCGAACCACCAGCTCAGCTGCCCGCTATGACATAAAAAAAAAAGTGAGAACCTCAGACTTAAAATTGATAAGCCGGGGGTTCGAGACTAGGCGAGCACACAATAAATTGATAAATTTTTAAATTTATCTGCTCAAATTTATGTACTTGCGACCATTGCTCAAAACAGCGAAGGAAAACATCGTGAGGAAATCGGCACGTCCAAGAATCAAAAAGTTTGACGACATGTGACATCTGCCAACCCGCACTTGGCCAGCGTGGTGGATTATGGCCTGAACCCCCAAATATATGTGGTAGTCGAGCACGCTTCGGCACGAATTGGGCCAGCTCGCACCGGGGAAGTACCACACCCCCACAGAAGACCGGCGTGAAATAGCATTCTGCTGTGTTTCGTTCGGTGAGTGGGGGAGCCGGAGGCCGATATCCTTTTCCTTCCCCTTCCCAGTCCTTTCCTTTATTCCTCTCGCAAATCCTTTCTTAATCCCTTCCCAATTTAAAGTCGGCAACCTTTTTGTAGAGGCGTAAGGTCTGTAATCGACTTTACGTCTCTACAAATGTTCATGGGCGGTGGTAGCGCTTACCATCAGGCGTCCTACCAGCTCCATTGCCGACTGTGACATAGAAAAAAAAAAAAAATATAAGGCCTGTGTCCCGGTGTCAGTTCCAGTGAAATAATGTATGGCTGATGATGATAATGACTCGCCATGAAACGATTTTCTGAAGTTGTATGATCATAAATTTTCGAGATTACTGCGCGTCCAAAGTTTCCTCAACGCACTATAATTTATAACTATGAATAAAGAAATGCCAGCTAGCTTTTATAAGCAAATAACAGTTGAACGTATTTTAATGATTTTTTTGGATCAGGATAATCAGAAAGTAACTATTGAATGTTTTAAACTCTTTCAAGAAAGAGTCTTCAAAGCGTCGCCGGGTTAACCAGCTAGTATTAAAAATCTCACAGCGTTCGATGCGCAGGCGTCGGCCACGGTAATCTATTATTTACATAAGAAAGACCTTGGACTATCGTTATCTTACTACACGTTACATCGCTATTAATTGTTTGATTGGCCCAGATGTTTAATCGTCATAATTGATTGGGAGAAAATTCTCATTAACCGACTTCGGAACAGAAGGAGTTTCTAAACGGACACTTCACAGATTTTTTGCATATAGAGAACCCTCCATTTCGATAATTTAGTAAATAACTCTGGTTGCCTAGAAGAGATCACTAATAAGTGACAAGGCTGTCCAATAATTGTAATCTTTTTATTTGTGTAAATAGTTGCAACATGCTTGCTGTATGTACAAATTTATTAAATAAATAAAATTAATAATTGTTATAAAATTATATATTTTTATGATACTTAGTAATTTATGTTTAATATTTATAAACAATCAATCTGTCTGTCAATCAACTCGATTGCCCGCTCTTACATAAAAGAAAATAAATAAGAAATAATCACGGGCGAATACATGTGCAATGATTGTATATTTTAGTCATATAAAAGATTCTTTCAGATGAATCTCTGCAATTTCAATGAAAAGGATCTGAAAGATTATTATATGATTCATACGGATTGCGCAATAAAAAAACAAAATAATATCACATTATTCTTCATGATGTTCCGATGTGAGGTCAAAGCATTGAATATATATGGGATTTAAGATTAAAAATTAAACGTAACTACGTAATAATAAAGTCGCTTTTCTTATCATGCTTAGATCCTTAAAATTACACATCAAAATTTGTATTCAAAATTAGTTTTTTTATATGTTTACTAACATAGGAAAAATGAGCTGAGTGTTTTTTTTTTTTAGAATTTAACGCTTTCGAAATCGCGGACAAAAGCTAGTTATAGATAAACGAAAGCTCGCAAGGACTGTAATAATTTATAGATCCACAAATTTTGCGCCGCCTGCGGCTTCGCTAGGGTTTTCTACGCATAGTTACCGCCCACATGGGATTTCTGGGAGAAAAACTATCCATATAGGATAGTTTTCCTTTCTCAGGTCTCAAGCTATATCTGTACCAAATTGCATCCAAACCGGTTCAGTAGCTTAAGCGTAAAGAAGAGACAGACAGAGTTACAGAGTTAAAAGTAGTAGGGATTTAGACATTTTATATGTAGATCTAAATGTAATGAATAATCCAACCGACCTAATAAATAAATATTAGGTTTCGAAGCTTTTGTTAAATTTTATATCAAATAACCAGACATGTTTATCAATGAGATCTTTTTAATTTATATTTGTATATTTTTTTCTACTATGTAATGTATACCTAGCTTATCGCCCACAAGTTCGCCCGCAGAGTCAAAGGAAATTCCCATGAGCAGATGTCACCGCTATTAAAAGTAGCCTGTATCCACTCTCTAGCCTCCTTGCTGTTTCAGACAGACATAAAAATCACGCCATAGAAACGCTCCGTTACGACGTGAAAGGAATCCTCCAAAGAAAACTACCAATTTATTCCCTCCATAAATTTCTAATTGATTGCATTAGTAAGGATTATATATCTGATAATTTTCTGTATTATATGTTTGTACTGGTATTCCGTTTTTATCTCAAAACATAAATGTATTTTGGTGAATTCTTCCGTTTATCAGACCTTGATGGTTGATATTCGAATGCAGAACGATCGTGATGGAAGGAGGGAAAGGTCTTAAACAGAGTCCATAAAAATAGATCGGTTTATAAGAATAGATTCTATCTTCCAACCTCCAAGCAATTTAAGTGAGCCCTGGCATTTAGCTAAAACCTTCGCCCACGCGTTTCTCTTCAGATATTAACAATAAACAAGGCTTAAATATTACTTGTATTTGTTTTATAGTTTGTAATAGGTTAATTTGTTCTTCCATTTTATTAATTTAATATAAACATAAAAACAAGATTTATTGTCAACAACGAATGGAACCAATTCAGTATCTGGCGCGAATGGTATAAATTTTTATTTATTAAAAAACGAAGCTAGTGTTACCACTTATAGCTCAAAAACAGCTAACAGAAGAGGATCATTATTTTTTTATCATTTTTATATAATTCGATTTATTATTTTACTAGCTGGGCCCATCCATTTCACCCGCATAAGTCCGTATCCCGTAGGAATATCGGGATAAAAAGTGGCCTATATGTTTTTCCGGTTGTCCAGCTCTCTACGTACCACATTTAATTGCGATTGGTTCAGTAGTTTTTGCGTGAAAGAGCAACAAACGCACACACATCCTTACAAACTTTCGTATTTATAATATTAGTAGGAATACTTGTAAAAAGGATACATAGATTTTAAAAACATCAATAAATGTGACAAATTATTAAGAGGATAATCCAATGTCTATAATGAAATTTGCGCCAAGTCTACAACATAATGAAAAAATTCGTATTTAAATAGTTTACAATATTTTTTTTTTAAATAGATTACTACGGATTTTGTGGCATATGTCATGAAACATGTAAATACCATTGAATGGCAAGCTCATTGCACAGTTTACTCAATTGAATCTCATGATTTTTTATTTGCTGATTATGACTCCGCTTCTACAGGATTTTGTTTGAAAATTCAAAAAACTCACAAAAAGTCGACCCCAGCTATGTTTGACCTGGGGTCGACTTTATGTGAGCGGCTTGTAAAAATTATGACAACTTTTTTGTTTTTATAACCTCTCATAGCATCTCAATGACAAATGAAGATGCATCATGTACTAAATTTTTAATCACACATCCAATTATAATATTTTTTGTTACAGGCGGAAAACATATAAAATGAATGATGTTGAAATTATATCTATATTTTATATGATACGAAGCTTCTGTTTACAGTTACATTTTTTATGTCCAAAGGTCATTTGGCATTCTGTTTTTGCATCTGACTCGCGGCGTAAACATACTTATTTGGGCTTTTTCTGCAGCTATCTTCCCTTGCAATAGAATGGGAATGTACGCATTCTTGTATACCATGGGAGTATCTTAAAATATGTCAAGTGTGAGTCGGACTTGCAATAATAAAGGTTTCGTACAAATAAGGTATAGGGCAAGTGTTGCTTAACTTCCATTATTTATTATTTGTTGTTATAGTGACAACAGATATATATGATCACGGTCCATGAGATACACCAAGCAGGCTGACGAACAGACAGACACACCTATGGATAGCGAAATCTTACTAATAGGGTTCCGTTTTAACCTAGATCGTCGAAAAACGTACTTAGAAATATAACGTACGATGCAACTGCATGTCTATAATTTCTGTGGCGTTAACTATTCAATCGACTTTGGTTGTGCTGATGTCTATCTGAAAGATTAAAACGGAGATATAAATAGAAAATCTAACTCTACAAATACATTATGCGCGATCAAACCAATTCTTTAACGTTATGCAAAACGGATGGCGTTATTGACCCGACATGATTTTTACTACTATTAGATAGATATTTTCATACAAAGAATATTATTAAAATAATATTAACTGAAGTCCCGTGTCTTCTAGTGGGGTATGGGGCAGAGGATATACATCTATTTCACTGATCGATTTTCTTTATGGACAAGTAGGTGATCGGCATTCTGTGTCCTGTCAGACCGAGACATTGTGTGCGTCCCCATCGGGAATCGAACCGAATCGGTTCTAAGCTCACGCGTAAACCACTGTACCAAGGAGGTGGTCGTAAAATCATACTGATATTATTAAATAAACTGAGTAATTATTTAAAGAATAGATAAAATCTGATCACGAGCAAGCGGGATCGAATTTTTATATTCTTTTAAACTTTTCATTTGGATGCTATGTAACTAAATATTAAAAGGAACTACGGAATGAAAAATGAGGCTAAATACGAAATATGATTATTTATTTATATTTTGTATGTGGTAGTCGAGCATGCTTCGGCACGAATTGCGCCAGCTCGCACCGGGAAAGTACCACACCCCCACAGAAGACCGGCGTAAAATAGCATCCTGCTGTGTTTCGTTCGGTGAGTGGGGGAGCCGGAGGCCCATGTTCTTTTCCTTACCCTTCCCAGTCCAGGAGAGTGAACGAGTCTCTTCTTGGGAATGCGCTTTATGTCATGTCATGTCATATTTTGGCTTATCATCAGGTGCGTCAAGCTTTCCTATTGACCAATAAAATAAATAAATCTATTTTGGACCGCGATAAATATGCGCAATGACCTTCCACGTATGTTTTTACGTCATCGTTTCTTTTCTCTTTCAATATAAGGGATATAATGTATTTATTTATATGGGCTTTAATGCGCATTTCTTTTATATGAAATTGCAGAGGTTACGACAAGATTTCGTCTCTTTAATGAATTTTTTAAGTTCTATTACTGACCTTTAAATTTATATATTTATTTGTTCCACAGGTCACTACCATAGGCCCTTTTAGAATCATCATACATAGTCACTAGTAACCACAGATACAGAAAGCTTGCCTTACTTGATGTCTGCCCTCGGCTTCGTCCGCGTAGTTAAAGGAAAAGCCGCATAGTTCCCGTAAATGTCCATACTCATGTCTCAAGCTATCTTGATACCAAATTTCATCTATATTGTTTCAGTGGTTTAGACGTTAAGAAGAGTTGCTTTCGCATTTATAAGTAGGGATATACGTATTAAATGCATGTATAATTCCATCGGTAAAGAGCTGCCTTCAAAACCGGTTCTGTCTAATTAGATATAATAGCGTTGACGAAAACTACTCTCGTAGGAAGCCAAATGTATTTAGAAATATATTGTGGACTATGTGGACATGAGGTGACATTAACACTCACGCTTTTATTGACTTCATCTGTATGTTTGTATGTAACTCCTTTACACTCGACTTTGATCTAATTTAAGCGGATAGATTTAATTCAAACCTTATTCACACGTCAAGGATGGATGACAATACAGCTATTTCACAAATTTATCTTACTATCCTGATTGGGATAGTCAGGATTAAATAATATCCATACGTTTATATATAAGTGCGATTCAGGCAATTATGTAGATTGTATAATTATTGCCTATTTTCGACTATTTTATTTATTAAATGCGTGTATGATTCAATACTTGTAATGATAACAAAATAGACAAACAGATAACATATATATATATATTATATATATACATATATAGATAACAAGAAGACAAATAGATGTATGTTATTCATTCGACATACGAGTGCAATCCTATTCGATACCTTGATTACTAATTGTCCGTCTATTTGAAAATCTTTGGCGTCGCACCAGCGTAATAAAGCGTAGTAAAGCGAATAAATGTATCTTTATTTCTTTCTTTCTTTCTTTAATTCGTATTTATTAACTTCTATCGGCCCGGCTTCGCACGGGTGCAATAATACATTATATATACGTATTAGCTGTTCGCCCCGGTTTTGCCCGTGGCACATTTCCGGGGTAAACAGTATCTCTTAGCACTCGGGAATGATGAAGCTTTCTTTTGTTGAAAGAAATTTCAAAATTGGACTTGTAGTTTCGGAGCCTTTAGGGTACAAAGAAATAAAAAAACTTTTCCTCTTTATTATATTGGTATAGATAAACCTTCTTCTTGAATCACTGTATCTATTTAAAAAAAACCATATCAAAATCTGTTGCGTAATTTTTAAGATCCAAGCATACTTTGTTTTAATGTACTATGTAGTGATTTTACATCACTTTAATCTTTATAAATACACGTATCACGCGAGCGAAGCCGCACGAATCTAGCTAGCTAGTTGATTTTCATACATAATGTTTTATAAATAGTACAATAAACTCGAAAGTATATAAACAGCCAACCCACTACCCTCGCGGCTAACACGTGGAGCGGTGGACGGCGCCTCGCCGCTAGATGGCGCTACCTTCCGTATGTCTAGTTGAAATAAAATGACCTTTCGCTATGGGACGATATGCAATCATTGTGCTGGGTATTCTTTAGGTTATTTAGTTGTTGTGTGTTTGTTTGGGATGTTGTCAATTCGCGGGCATTTGTGGATGTCAATTATAACGAACTTGGATGTAGGTTAATGTTATTTTACGTTAATGGAATATTGATAAAGTATAAATACAAATGAATATAATTTAAATTAACTTAAAAACACGCTTTAATGATAGAATGAACTAAATTGTCTTCGCTCGTATACGTAGTGCACGCACGGAGACTTAATTTAGTCCTGGCGATTCTAATCAGGATAATAAGAAAAACGCACGGAATTATTGTATTGTCAACAATCCTTGATAGATTTAGACTAAAATAAATCTGTCTGTTTCAAGTGGATTAAAATCTAGTCTAACGGAGTCGGTTACATACAAACATACAGGTGAAGCTACATATATAGCTTCCCATAGCTTAAGATCTCTCTCTTGCGAAACAGATGTCGTTCTAAAAAGCGTGTTGTCGAATTGTACTCTAAATATCATATTTACATATTTGCCAATAATCTGAAAATTTGTCCAAAGGAGACCTGAAAGACAACCTATGAATGATATAAAGATAACACTATGAGTCTTCTCTTCGCTTTGAAAATGTATAATATACATATACGAGCAAAGTATGGGGTAACTCAACTGAAGAAGAGGGATGTTTCGTACTATTATTATGAATGTAAAAGTTTAGCTTGGATATTTGTCCGTCAATCAGGCAGAAACTACTCAACGGATTTTAATGAAATTTGGTATACAGATAGGGTATGCTGACTTGGGTGATAGGAAACTTTTTATCCAGATTAATTGCTCCCTTAGGATAAAACAAGAATCTTGATATCCGGGCGGAGCCGGGACGAGCGTCTAGTACTGTATAAAAATATTGAATAATATTAAAATTCAATAAAAGACACGAAATTATTGTTCGTATGTAATTTGATTTAAGCCTAATTTATCAGTTTTCAAAATTATATGTGACTAGTTGGAGTCCGTAGCTTTGTTCGCCTGGTATCCGAAAATAGCATGTGTCTTAAAGGAGATTACAAAACATATAAACTTTTCACACGTTTCTTATATTTGTAGAATAAATGAATGTATAAATTAGTCTGTAGATACATTTATAACCCGTCAGCAAAGAAAACAAAAGTTATATTTTATTTGCGACTTAAATATAGTCATCTAACCAAATGTAAACCGTCTCCTTTCATAATTTGATATTTATTGAATATCGTGTCATTAACCCGTTTACCCCGTTTCCTTTTCCTCACCCTTCTCAGTCCATTCCTTCTTTCCAATCGTCTATCCTATCCTTATCCTGTACCTATTAAAAGCGGACAGCGCACTCGCAGAGGCACTAATCTCTGCGAATGTCCATGGGCGGTGGTGATCGTTTACTATCAGGTGAACCACCAGCTCAGTTGCCCGCTCAAGGCATAGAAAAGTCAGACGCGCGTCCTATAGATATTATCCATTGAAGTTGACATTGACAGTTGCGTATCTCGGAGGATGCAATTTTATTTCACAGATGTTTTGTAGGAGGGAGGATCAGTAGAAGCTGAAACTCAATTTTATGGGATATCGAAAAAAAGGGTGTCACGCTTACACATCCAGCAAATAAAATCCTTTGAGACGCTAAGATCTTTAAAATGTAACTTCAATCGTCTGTAGTGTTGCTATGATTTTAATATGGAGGTCTCTAGAGAGATTTATTTAATTATTGCAGGTCGGTTTCGTAGAAGGGTTTGTGTTTCTTGAATTGTATGTTGCTTTCTGATAACATTGTTTTTAAATAATTGTAATAATTTTCCCGTTTTTAACAAATTTTAATCAATTACGAAAGGATGAAATAGACGGCCTCAGTGTTTCCCCACATAGTTCTCGATTCCGTGCAATTTCCTGGCTGAAAGTTATCCTATGTTGTTTCTTGAGTCTCAAACTATCTCTGTACCAAATTTCATCCAAATCGAATCAGTGGTTTAGGCGTAAAGAAGAGATCTCTTATCACTCGGCAAAACATAACGCGTATTGATGTATGTAGGCACAAAGTAAACTATTTTGTATCATTAATATTATTTTTAAAGTTGGGTAATTAAAACAAAAATAAAATCATTTATTGAACAAGGTACATATTGCATAAAATATGTATCCCAGACTGGTATTATAGCTTTCGCTGTGTTTCAGTAGTCGGTGTCTTCCCGATACAGTATATAGAAAGTTCAATATCTCAGTTGTAATAGAATTTAGAAATTAAAAACTTTTTAATGGATTTTAAACGCGATTTATTCAATATATTATTAACCCGACGTTTCGAACACTTTACAGCGCGCGTGGTCACGGGGAGTCAGTCTCCCCGTTAAAAAGTATTTAATTTCTCAATGTATAATACTCGCGTAAAATCAAACACAAGAAAATACTATGTAATAGAATTGTTATATGTCGACATATAAAATTAATCAGCTATTTCTTAGAAATACTGACCTGACTCACAAAGGGAAGTTTATTTTCTATTAAAGCCCCTGCCCGCGGTTTCTCTTGCTTGTGTAATGTTACTTATGAGTTAATCCGTACAATTGTATATATCTGTCGAAGATTCATACAGAACCTATGTTATATATGAATATTACCGTCTTGAGAGCAGACTAATTAATTTCTGTATTCATAAAATTAATGAATTATTTAGTTGCTTGACATGAATTTAGAACAGAATATTATGATTTATTACAGTTATATTTAAGGCGAAAGTTTTAATGTGTTGATTAGGTACTTTTCAACATCTAGGCGATAGAAGGCTTCTCAATAAAACTAGCTGATCGCCTGCAGCTTTGTCCGTGTTGTCAAAGGGAAAGATTGACAGTTCTGGGGTACTTCCCCGCACAGTTCCCGTTGAATTTCCGGGATAATAAGTATCCTTAGTCCTATGTCGGTTTTCAAGCTATGTAAGTACCAAATTTCATACAAATCGGTCCAGTAGTTCCTAAGATATGGGATGATAATGGCAAGCAAACTTTCGCATTAACAACTTTTATGTATATATACACTACAATATAAGTAACTACATATAAAATCTATGGCCCACTTGTGGGCCCAATTAGCAAATCACGCTCTAATATTATGATCCTGTTTGTGCGTGCTTCTGGCAATGAGTAATGCATTTATTTAAATAAGAGACCGCGACGCGACGCTTAAATTATTTGTAAGGCTCGTCTTGATGGAGTGCCAAGGATCTATTTATGTGAAGGATATATTTATATGTCGTGAGATCGTCGACGGAAATTGCCGAAGTTTGTCGAGCGTCGGTTGTACCTCTGGATGTGACGTGGATGTATTTCGTTGGATGTTTGTATAGTCAAACGCCTACATACACGATTACAATGATATGTGTAATTAAATAACACAACGATGTATTTATTTTGAATGGAAAATTTTGTGTTGAAATATTGTATGGTATTTGGATGGCATGTACCGATTTTGATCAAGTAACTATAGTAATATAGATGATGATAAAATCTAAGCGAATGTTAAATAAATAAGATGTTTCCCTAATCTGAAATCTCTTTCGAGTGGAAACTTTTTTTTACCCTACGGAGCATTCAATTCTATTTAAACTATCAATTTTATAATATACTAGCTGCGCCCCGCGATTTCACCCGCGTAAGTCCGTGTCCCGTAGAAATGTCGGGATAAAAATTCACCTATAAGTTATTCCAATTGTTTAGCTATCTACGTACTAAATTTAATTGCAATCGGTTCAGTAGTTTTTGCGTGAAAGATTAACAAACACACACACATCCTTACAAATTTTCAGTATTAGATAAATGTATGACATGTTTCAGGATATATGCTAATTTAATAATGTGCTGACTAATTTGATACGATAGAAAAACCCACAAAGACCTTAAAATTTATTTTAATGATTTAATAACATGCTTATGTTACAGATAATTAATAGGATTCTTTATTAAATTACTCTTCAAACAACATAGTAATTTAAAAGTGATTTATTTTTTTGTGCAATCAATAGGTTTTTAAGTAAATTTTTTGGCGCATGCAACCACACGTAATTTATATTAATTTATTTATTTCTTTTTTCATTCTCTTATTGTTTTTTTTATTTAATTTTTTTATTTTTTTACATTGTTACTATTCGTGTGTTTGTGTGTGTTAAAATAAATTGCTCTTTCTTTCTTTCTTTCTTTCTTTCTTTCTCAAATCGCGTATCCTTATTGCTGAGCATAAGGCATATATACGAAGGCGTGTTAGCTGAAGAGTTTGTTTGTTTGTTTGTTTGAACAAACTCTTAACTCTTATCTCATCTCGGGAAGACTGGACAGATTTCAAAAGTTCTTTCATTGATAGATAGGTAGGTGCATGATTCCCGAGTTCTAAAAACTACGAGAGAAGCTGGGTCGAACCGCTAGCTAGTCTACACTAATATTATACAGAGGATACTTTTGTATTTTTGCATGTTTAACTCAAAAACCATGGAACCGATTTCAAAAATTCTTTTACCATTAGAAGGCGACTTCACTGAGTGACATAGGCTATATATGTACCACGGGCGAAGCTGTAGCGAACAGCTAGTCATATATAAAGTTCATGCTACTTTCAAATTTCAATATACTTATCTTTTTAAATTATATCTTTAATACATAATGCAGTTGACAGTGCATCACGTTAAGCACCACGCATTCAACACATGAAGCGACTGCGTACACCATTCACTCAGAGCTGCATCAAATGCACGGGAGATAACCTCGAGTGCCGTTCGTTGACCCCCATTAGGCGTGCAGCATAACAAATATGTAGGGTACATAATGTAATTATGTTGTTGGGAATAATTAGTCCTTAAACACTGGGATTGTCCTAAAACATGTATAGGTACACGGTCTTTTAAGAGGGCCTCAAAATCAATTTGTTAACCAGCTGTGTGCCGCGGTTTTACCCATGTAGTAACTGATGTTATATAACCTAAAACCTTCCTGAATAAACGGGCTATCTAACATTGAAATAATTTTTCAAATCGGTCGTGTAGATCTTGAGATTAGCGCGTTCAAACAAACAAACAAACTCTTCGGCTTTATAATATTAAGTGTAGATACTGAAACGAGTTTTGTTGTATTAAACTAGCAGTACGCGTCGGCTTCGCCCGTAGTACATATGTAGCGTGTAGTCAAGACTTACCCATCCAACAATAGAATTTTTTTTTAAATTGGTCAAGTAGTTCCTAAGATAAACTCGTTCAAACAAACAAAGTCTTTGGCTTTATATCAATAGTATAGATAGAAAAACAATTTTATTTTATACAATATCTACATAGATGCATAGAAAGAAATTATGCAAAAGAAAAATATGTACAAATGGCGGTCTTATCGCTAGACAGCGATCTCTTCCAGACAACCTGACCACCATGCCATTGGTAATGTTAATCGCTTTCGTTAACGCAGCTGGACCCGGGATGAAACAAAAACCGAATAGATATATTATAAATAGCATTCTAATCGTAAAATATTTTTTATAAGCGATCGAGCAGTTTATGAGTTACATTCTACCAAACAAAAAATCTTATATTGGCTTCATATGACTACTATAGAAAATCTTCCATAGAAGGCTAATTTATCGCATTTTAAATATAACTACTATAACAGGTGTTAAATGCATCTGCCCCATGCTCCAGTAAGGGGCATGGGACGAACTCGTATCAAGTATTCATTAGAATAACGGTACATAATCTAATTAAGTTAGGAATGTTGTATGAAATTATTCATTAGACGTCATAGCTTCTTGGTAGACAAGTTATAAATAAGCACAGTTAATTCTAGCCATTCCCTAGGTACGGAGTAACGGATAATTTGATTGTTTGATTGGTGTTTTGAACCGACTTCAAAAAAGAGGTAACCAATTCGACTGTATGATGTACTGTATACATGATTTTTTTGTACAATAAGTCTCATATATATATATATATATATATATATATATATATATATATATATATATATATATATATATATATATGAATTACTAGCAGTTCGCCCCGCCTTCGACCGTGGTACGTATGCGACCTATTTCACTCAGTGAATTTGCAGCTATCTAATGGTGAAAGAATTTTTGAAATCGATTTAGTGATGTTTATGTGAAAACGTTACAAACATACAAAAAAAAATACAAAAATTTCTCCTTTGTAATATACTAGCTCCGCCCCGCGGATTCACCCACCTAAGTCCGTATCCCGTAGAAATTTCGGGATAAAAAGTTGCCTATATGTTATTCTAGTTACAAACTTTCGCATTTATAATATTAATTAGGAAGTGTAGCTGAACATATTTTAAACAAAGTACCTGAGTGGATTTTCTTTACATTGTAATAATTTATGTTTGTTGCTTAATTCGAAGTTAATATATATTTTCTGAATTAAAAATTACCAAATACAAAGTTCGTTATATGAATTGTGCTTAATTGTTATGGGTCTAAGTTATAGAAGGTAATATTTTAGTACCTACATACTTAATAGTATTAGGATAGATTAAATTATGGGTTAATTTCATTATTTAACTTATTTATCACATACATATTTGATTAATTTTTTTTTATCATGACACTTTGTCTTACAGCTCTTTTTTATTTAAATATGTTTAGCTATTATATATTAAAATCATATATTTGTATACCTTTCATAAACCTAACCCATTAAAACGCTATGTTACAATTATACTGGCGTTTCTATGACATTACAATGAACGGAGTTAACGTCTCAAGAACATATCTAAAGTTTCTTTAAAAAATTGTTATATCTCCATACATTCTTCTAAACAGTTAATTTAACATCATAACTTTTCAACACGATTCAAACATATTAAACATATATCAACGAAAACACGGATGAAATAGAACGATTTTCTTTCGCTGTAAATACGTTCTAGAAAATTTCGTCATAATATAATAGAATCGAATGCGTCAATGAAATTTTGAATTCGTATTTCAAGTTTCGAACACGTGGTAGCGCGCCGCGAGCGCCAAGCGCACAACAAAATGGCGGCTGCGAACCCCTCGCTTGCCGCGTTTTTTCCTTATTATAATTAACTTGGCCCGCTCTGCTTCGTTACACTAAGAGATTTATTGAGAGCGCGCCGTGGATTTGTATTTATGTTCGTATAAGCTTGTGCATTGTCCGATGCTTAGGTTTTATTTCTTCTTTAATATTTTGTATGCATCTTGGGTATAGGTATCTAATAATGATATTTTACTGTTTAAAAATTCTATACTAAATTTGGAAATGGATCAATTTGGAATATCTTTTTGCAATGTTTCACTAGGAACGTAAGTATATGGTAATATTTACATAGTTCACTTTTGGATGATATTTTTAGTAGACCGTATTCTATCAGATGTGTAGGCTTATCATACGACTAAAAGTTTTAATTAATTACATTAAATGTATAGAAGTTACTACAAAACACGTTTCAAGAGTGTGGCTACAGGCTCAACTGAGAAATCTTTTTGTGATATTTATTTGTTTCCATAATGTTAACAGTATCAAAAGCATTATCAACATGTACTGTGAAAAACTTAGTATAAATACTTAGATAGACTGTACCATGTACCGTGGTACAGGATGTTGGCCACTACATCCGACACGCGACCGCGCGCGTGTGCGTGCGCCGGCGCTGCGCGTGTGTGCGCATTTTCTCATGAAACGGGGACGCTCTCACACGCCGCGCTGGAATGTTAATCTATTGGACACTTGTGAATATGACTAGTTGAACACCGCGGCTGCGTTTACGTTTTGCGAGTGACCTACATTAATTTTACAAATAATTAAATCCAACGCTGAGTTAGCAAAAGCAGTAAATACTGATACAACTGTTTTTGAGACTACTTGAGATAGACGAACAAATGTTGTTGTGCTTTTTCTTTTGTATACATATTTTGTATGCGTTTAATCTACACTAATACTGTAGAAATTGGAATCTTATATGTTTGTAACGTTTTCATGCAAAAACCACTGGACCGATTTGAAAAATTCTTTCACCGTTAGAAAGAAACAACGTCACTTAGTGACATAGGCTATATACCATGGACGAAGCCCAGGCGAAAAGCTAGACGAATATGAAAAGAACATGTTTAAATCTTACATCTTGATAAATTAAATCTAAATAGGGAATTTCATTCAAATCATTTGAACTGATTTTAACTAACGTTCCCAAAAATAAAGAGGGTCTCGATTTCGTTTTTATTTCTTGGTTTCGTTGTTTATAACTCCTAAGGCTTTCAACTGATTGGTGTGATTATCTGTTGTGTTATATATTTTTTTTCGATAGCTACAATGGTAAATATTGGTTGATATTTGTATTTCCAATGGACGACCTTCGCTTTACCACCGGTATTTTAGTTTTTATCCGGCGTTCCCGAAACCTAATTCGAATCTCTCGGTGGTTTTGTAACTCCGTGGGCTTTCGAATAATTGGCGCGATTCCATAATCATGAAATTAAATATTTGATATTGAAATTGAATTTTAACATTTTAACCCAGATGGCTGCTCAAACGGAGCGATATTTGAAAAAATCGAGATGCAAACCACGTCACGGGCAATAAGCTAGTTATGCTTTAATTCCTATTTGTGATGTATAATTTAATTTCACGTTCGCAAAATTTAACAAAACTGGTGGAAGTTTCAATGAAAACAAAATGGAAATCTTTTTAACTTCTTTTTGGAATTTGGTCCGAATCATGATCTTGTTTTTAAATTACAAGTCACGTGACTTGTATCGTTGTCTTTAATCGATATATAGCTAATTCAATATTAAAAATATACAAACTTTAAAAGCCAAATGTTTTGTTCTAATTAATTCGTGAAGAACAGAACTTGGCAACATATTTCATAATGTTTTCTTAATGTTTATCCTGTAATAATAATACTTATCCTATTTATAGTCTATTTGTACCGCTTTTTAATCTGTTTGTGAATATTTTTTGTTTATGTTTGTTTATTGTGTGTGCAATTAAGTGTTTATTATTTTTTATTATTATTTACTAGAAAAACTCATTTTACTTAAAACAAAGGATGAATCCTCCTATTCTATAAACATTAAAGCTATCAGAGCTTACAAAAACTTACGTTTGAATTATTTTAAATACTTATTGTTGATTTCTTTGTTTACAGGTAATATTATACTTCCATTTTGTTTTGGTAAGTGGATGGTTCTTATCTTCTATGAATAGATTATTTCCATCGTCACTTTTAATTATATCGTCACAATTAAATATTAACATAGTCATTTAATTTTGAGTTTCATAGGATACTATCGCTTTATAAAGAAAATATTTTCCCCACGATTCGATGATGTGATGCGGGCTTGAATCCCATCATGTGATCATTTTTTTCTATTCCTTTAATATCTTCCATACTCATAGTCATTAAATGTTTAGCAGTAAGGTTTTTTTTTTTAATGAGATAGACAGGCATTTAGCTGCAGCCCACCTGATGGTGAGTAGTGATGCAGTCTAAGCAAGTGCATGGCTATCTAGAGAGATGGTAACGAAAGGTTGCCTTATATTTAAAATCTGAGTATGTAACGATTTTAGGCATTGGTTTTCAATGGCTACTAATGTCGAATTTGGCCCTATTTTAAATTAAATTATTTCGAGCATGTTTGACGTTCTTTTTTAAAAAAGTAAGATTGGTGGGTAAGAAATTCTCATCAAAATCCATCCTAGTTTTGGAGGTAAGTTGAGATAAATAGTAGGACTGACATAAGTACTAAGTCCATACCATTTTTATATTACCACCACCTTGAGACTTTTAAATTACATTGTGCTTTATTAATGATATGGGGAAGGTAATGATATCTTTAATACAGGTTACTCTGTAACCTAGCAAAGATATCGGTCTTGAACCTTAATTGTTTGATATCTATTTGTCTTGCTACCGTGATGTACTTAGATATAAGGTTAGGTTAAGTGTTTGATTTAGTAAATAATTTGATTTGATTTGATTTGATTACACTATTAACTAAATAATACTAAAAGCCACGATTTTGATATTAGAATGTTCAAACATACTTTAATACCAGAGAAGCCAGGGTGAACATCTAGTTCTCCCTGGCTTCGCCCGTGGTACATATATAGCCTGTGTCACTCACTCATTGAAGTTGCAACTTACTACTGGTGAAATAATTTTTGATATCGCTCCAGCGGTTTTTCTCGGAAAATGTTAAAAACATACAAAAATACGTTCGAAATAATAAATAAATATAGTGTCATATATGACTTACAAAGTTAGATGACGTTTATATGCTTTAACTTGCTTAACTTGAGAAAATTAATCGGAAAATTCAGAATAACACAAAGTCTATCATATCGGTAAATAAAAAAATTAGTAAAACAAAAATCCAAAAACAATTAATGTATGTTTGCATTTTCCACTTATTACTAGTTGAATCGGCGAACTTTTCAACGCCACAGAACATTTTTTTCTTATCTTTTTTACTTTTCAAACCTTCCCTGGACTATAATGGATGAATCGAAACCAAAATTATCAAAATCGTACCAGTCATTCTCGACTTTTTGCGAGATTAACGTACAGGTATTTTTTTTTCATGTGTAGATAGATGAGCTGTTTAAGACATTAACAAAATACGTCAATACATTTTTAACACGCTTTTATTAGCTTCACTTGTATGTTTGTATGTATGTATGTATGTAACTCACACCCGTTTTTCTCCCACTTCCCGCGAACCGATTTCATTCAAACTTTGTACACTTATTAAGAACTGGTGCCAATAGAGTAATATAGTAAGTTTATCCCATTATCCTGATCAGGAGCGCCAGGATTTAACAATTTCCTTACGTATCCTCTACGTAAGGGCTAACAGCTTATGACTGTTATAACATTCTGTTACTGTTAGTTCGTTCGTTAGCCGAGCGGGCTAAGGCGCCAGTCTTAGTTGACGTACAACGACAGG
Source organism: Zerene cesonia (assembly GCF_012273895.1). Classification (NCBI taxonomy): domain Eukaryota; kingdom Metazoa; phylum Arthropoda; class Insecta; order Lepidoptera; family Pieridae; genus Zerene; species Zerene cesonia. The sequence goes on from NC_052117.1 coordinate 1,051,202, forward strand.
CTCCGTGGACGTAGGTTCAAATCTCGTCTGTGACGGAAAAAAAAAAAAAAAAAAATTCTATTTTATGTTTCTTACATAAACCGGATGTTATTTTTTCTAGTAAAATTCCGGGCAGTAAATGTGTAGGTTGGCCGTTTCCTCAGGTACCCTTTCCGCAGTAAAACCGTAATTCCCATGTAACTCTGATTTGGTGTCCTGGGATTTGTGATAACTATGAGAGTGAAAGAATCTACTATCCAAATGTTGGTAAGGCAGAGAGCGCCTCGTGCACCTACTGCCTTACTTAAATAAAAATCGAACTAAAAAATAAAAAATAAAATATAGTTTTAAAAAACTAAAAAACACGCTTTTCAAGCACATCAAACTAAAAACTGTAAAATAAAATATAGTTTAAAAAAACTAAAAAACACGCTTTTCAAGCACATCAAACTAAAAACTATGAAATAATTTTTAATATAAGCTGAAAACAATAATGAACGAAAAATACTAATATTTTTGTGAATAATTTTTAATATAAACTGAAAATAATAATGAATGAAAAATACTAGTATTGTTGTGAAAAAAGCGTGAGGCGCTTTGTGCCATATTTTTCGTGTATTGAGCAATGGGATGATGGGATGAATGATGGTTCTTGATAAGTGTACGAAATTTGAATGAAATCTGCATGTTTAAAGTGAGAAATAAGGTGTTTTCGTTCATTATTGTTTTCAGCATATATTAAAAATTATTTGTATGATAGATATATAACTCCAATCGAGTACACGAAAAATATGGCACAAAGCGCCCCACGCTTTTTTCACAACAATACTAGTATTTTTCATTCATTATTATTTTCAGTTTATATTAAAAATTATTCACAACAATATTAGTATTTTTCGTTCATTATTGTTTTCAGCTTATATTAAAAATTATTTCATAGTTTTTAGTTTGATGTGCTTGAAAAGCGTGTTTTTTAGTTTTTTTAAACTATATTTTATTATATTATTAAGGCAGCTAACAGTTAGATTATTAAATTTCATATCTCCATACAGATATACTTTTTTGTAATACAAAAAAATTGCTTCCTTGATCCATCTAGTTCGAATATAGGCTAAATAGTGAAATATGTTAATATATATTTATGTTTATGTTAATGTTAAAAAAAATTAACATTTTTTGTTATTTCATTGAATTCAAATAAAAAGAATTAAAACGATGTGAACCATGTCGTATGAAGCAGTTAGTTAAATAACATCGAATTGCGATAAATATAAAAATATAAATAAACTCCAATTACAACATTTTTCCGTTGTTGTTCGTGATAAAAAACAATACGTTTTCATACAAACAATTTTATGGAGACGTATATCAAATCTAAGCGTATAGCGGAGAAAGTTATGTACCTAATGAGTTTCGGAATCAGTTTTGTGATCGGTTATTGCTTATTGCTGCCTATTTATGCTGTACAGATAAATCCTATTAATGACAGGTTTTCGGAAACATTTACATATTTAGGTTAGAGAACTGGGCAACTGATCTGGTGGTTCGCCTGATGGTAAACGATCCCCACCGCCCATGAACATTCGCAGATGCTCAGACATCTGAGAATGCGCTGCCCGTTTTTAAGGGATAAGGAAAGGATTGATGTTGGGAAAGAAGGAATGGACTGGGCGAGGGCGAGGAGAAGGAAGTAGGCATCCGGCTCCCCCACTCACCGTACAAAACACAATAGCAAGCTATTCCCCGGTGCGAGCTGGCCCAATTCGTGCCGAAGCATGCTCGACTCCCATAATTAAAAGGTTCTGGTTTATATTATAAGAAATCCTGATAATAATATCTCTCTCACCCTCTCTCTTTCTCAAAAGAACTCTCCTACAACAGGTTTTTTTTTAACTTATCAGGGGAGTTCCAAGTATATGGAATCACACACCCCGGCTGTATTAAAAAAATATGAACGCGACAGAATTGAAAATTGTACCGTGTAGGAATTTATAATATTGCGAAAAGATTTATAATATGACGCTAAAATTTTCAGTTATTTGAACACATCCTTCCTACTTAATATTATAAATGCGAAAGCTTGTAAGGATGTGTGTGTGTTTATTGCTCTTTCACGAAAAAAATACTGAACCGATTGCTGTGAAATTTGGTACGTAGACAGCTGGACAACTGGAGTAACATATAGGCAACTTTTTATCCAGATCGCGGGTGAAACCGCGGGGCGCAGCTAGTATTTAGTAATTACACTCTGTTTACAAGAACCAGGCGAAATCTTATCCAATAATTCTCTTATCCAATAAATCTTCATCAGATTTCTTACAGAAACCATTTCTAAATTATCTGTATATGTACATAATTATTTTATAATTATTTAAATTGTAATTTATACATTCGTCCCAACCATTTTTCAAGATACAACAAAGTCCCGAGGCCCGTTTCCTTTTCCTCACCCTTCCCGGACCATTCCTTTATTACTGTCATCAATCCTTTCTTTATCCCTACTCTGTTTAAATTGGCAAACGCACTTGCAGCGGCATTACCCCTGCAAATGTTCACGGGTGATGGTGATCGCTTACCATCCCCATCGTTTCGGTTGCCCGCTATGACATAAAAAAACGTCCGAGTAATTCGGCAATAAATTACTGAAATATTGTCATACCCCACAAGAGGAAAGGGGAAGTAATTATAAAATGAACTATCTACCATCTGACGCTATAGTTTTCTAACGTACAATTCATCTCTATGATATAATAAATAGTGTAAATTGGTTTTGCTGCCAATCGACCCCTGAATGAACAGCAATATAAGCAAAATAGAATAAGTTAGAATAAGGTGAGTTCAAATCGATCGACGCGCTGGCCGGTGCGCATGCGTGGCTATGCAGATGTTGTGTACATAGCATTATTTACATTTTTATATACAAAACGTCGATACATAAGGCTGTTCATTTGTTATAATTTGTCTTTTTATTGCTGTCGCGGTTTTATTTCTTGCGGATCGTTGATCTTTTATATTGTATATTAAGAGATGTTGGGATTTGGTTTCGAAATGGTTGTGATTTATTTTAATATAACTCGTTAGATTTTTGGGCGTTTAGTTATGCTCTTTATTATAATATTGTATTGTATATAATAAATTAGGATTATGAATGAATATTAATTGTTTAGAATCAGTTGATTTAATGCTGTAAGTAATTAACCTGAAATGAATATTCGTTCAAATAATCGCACAAAAAGAGACTTCTTTCAAGTCCCTTTGAGGATGCTTTTTAATTTTTTTTTTTTTTTTTTTTTTTTTT
>NC_052117.1:1054578-1062643 GCF_012273895.1 Zerene cesonia
TTGGGAAGGGATTAAGAAAGGATTGGCGAGAGGAATAAAGGAAAGGACTGGGAAGGGGAAGGAAAAGGACATGGGCCTAATTTTTATTCCTTGACTGAACTGATCTCTTCTACAGTTTTACTACATAATATACGAGAGTAGGAATGTATAGATTTCAATGAAGCATATGTTTTGTTTGGCGATATACAAAGAAACTTACATACAAAGTTATTGTGTAGGTTTTCTTTTGTGTGTGTAACAATGTATCGAGTCTTTGTGATTAAAAAGTTCGAGATTTCATAGAAAAATTACATTTTTGCAAATTCTTCTTTAAATTATTTATACAATTTGCTTAGGATAGGTTACTTATTGTATATGAATACGCCTGAATTATTATATTTCATTTTATAATATACTAGCTCCGCCCTGCGTAAGTCCGTATCCCGTAGGAATATTGGGATAAAAAGTTGCCTATATGTTATTTCAGTTGTCCAGCCGTCTATGTACCAAATTTCATTGCAATCGGTTCAGTAGTTTTTGCGTGAAAGAGCAACAAACACACACACACATCCTTACAAACTTTCGCATTTATAATATTAGTAGGATATCATTTTAATGAATAGGCTTGTTTTGTTTACCTTTCACATGTAATACTCAATACTATTGAATTTATTGATCTCTTATTGTAAACATCATTGCTAATCTAAGCAGCTTTTTGCTCGCGGCTTTGCCTGCGTGGTTAAAGGAAATTCCGATTTAAATATCTAGATGTTGAAACTCGGAATAAGGCAGCCTATTTCAGGCTATCCTCTGACACAAAAATCATTATATAAAATCGCTCCATTGCGAGGTCAAAGGATGACGAACAAGCAAACAAACTAATAATATATAGCGTAGGTACATGTTTTTTTCCATATAAACCTATTTTTAAACAAAAATTAAATTGACTACGTAAGCACTCAAAAGCTAGATATTTGAATTGAATGTAGGCAGAAGATAGGTGTGTAGTAAATTACGACTTGTTATACTATTAAGTAGTTAAGTAGTGAGTGAGTAGTATCTGTCTATTAACTACTACTATTAAACTTAGATGGTACCTTTTCGTTTTTCGGAAGTCGGTTAAAAAGCTGTAGGCCGCACGTGCAGGCAATACCTCGTATGTATGTCTAAATAAATAGTTTAGGCACATAAGACATCTTCTACTCTTATTATAAACAAAATTTACATTGTGTAGAAAAACATACAGAATTTTGTATGTTAAATGTATTTTTTTATATATTATGCAAAGATATAACATTATTAACACGTTTTTATTAGTTCCACCTGTATGTTTGTATGTAACCCACTCTTTTAGCCTCGATTTAGACCCAGTAGCAACGATTTGATTAAATCTTTGTACACTTATCAGAATTTTATGAGTTCATCTTATTATCATCTTGATTGGGATCGCCAGCATTAAATAATTTCCTTATGTAGAGTATACAGTTACATACGTGTAAGTCAAACAATAAATTTGATTCTGTTATTATATTTATATTCGATAAGGTCGATTTTTCTGCGTTTCTGTGTTAGCTGTTCGACATGAAACGTTTGAATTGTGGTTACAAAGTTTTATAAAAAATAATTCAACAACTCGCCAGCAAATTGGCAAACGAATATACTCGTAATATGGTCTTCAATTTAACTATTTTGTTTCCGTCTTATGGTAATGTTTTTTTTGTAACGAATAAAGTGTTTTCATTCATTATTAATTACTGACATGGTTTCTAAGTACAATGTAGTATAAATTTTTATTATGAATGTCAACAGGTGTATGTGTTTCTTTCTGGGGCATCGTAGCCTCCAAACGGATGAATCAATTTGAATTATTGATATAAAATGTTTTCAACCGACTTTAAAATAGGAGGTGGTGATAACCACTTATTCAACGGTATTTTTTGTGTTCATTGCCTTATAACTTTTTACACGGTAAACCTTCTATAATATATATTCTAGTTTTGACAATTTGAAGGTGGTTTAGTTTACTATTTATTTATTTATTTTATTATTAAAAATAATTGAAAAAATAGTTTCACTGCTTAGGTACGTTTAAAAGACATAGAACCAATGGCTCAGGATGTTTTAATCGAAACGAATTTATAAACTAATATTATTCTATTTATTTTTCCATATAGTGTACCTAAACAAACAGATGCATTGCTCTTATAACTAATTTAACATTTATAGCTACAAGTGCGTTCGAATTAAGGTCAACGTTAGGGAAGATGTACTGTTAAGACATGAAAGTTATGTCTCTGCCGGGAATAGACCTCTATACCCGCTCGATGAAAACGTTTTTACGCTAACCACTTATCACAAGGTCGAATTAAATTAACAAAAAATACCAAAAAAATATTACGTGCCCGTAACCCGTAGCCGCGTAGCTCGAAGGGTGCTACGAATTTAGTGTTTATTAATACTATATGTTATTAATTATATATTTATTGTCGAATATTATTTATATTTTGTGATTATTGCGCAGTGGTCACTGCATCGGGTTTCGCGGTTCGAGTTTCGGGTTCAATTCGTGAACAATGTTGTTCTAATTTCAGATGTCGTATCAGTTTAGTTATTTCTTGTTTTTATGTGTAGTTTATATATTGCTATTTTGCAAAAACGCTATGTGTGTCTATGATTATATTATCATAAATGTTTGTTTTATTTTAAACAGGACATATGTCCTCAATTTTTCCTCAAAATCAAGTTTTATTTTTCCAGAATAAGAGTTGAAAATGCGTCATTTAAACAATAAATATCTCTATAAAACATAAAATTTTCTTCGTTGCATTGCGTTCGTGAATATATAATTATTGCAAGATATTAAGCACTGAAACATGGACTGGATCCTATGTAATTATGATATTGTTATTGAATGCTTTATAAATATATTATAAAACAATGTTTTAACTTCCTTCTACCCTATACTATAGATTTTATAGATTTATATCGAGAATATTTCAACACAGTGAATTCTCATGAAAAGATTAAGACTGAACTTGTGTGACTCGAATTCCGGTGATTCAATGGATCGTGACTCAGAGGATTTTCTCGCAAACGCTGTGACGTCATTGTTATTATTGGTGACGCCATGTGCTTTCTCTATAGGTTCAATTTTGTGCAAGTGTGCGTGTGTACATTTCTTTGTAAATAGGTACTATATAGTTACGCGAAGCGACTGTAACTTTTAATCAGTCTGTATTTTTGGGTTACTAGCATTGGCTCGCACCGGGAATTACCACACCCCCACAAAAGCCCGGCGTCAAATAACACATTGCTGTGTTTCGTTCGGTGAGTGGGGGAGCCGGAGGCCCATATCCTTTTCCCTTACCCTTCCCAGTCCTATTTTACTCTCGACAATCATTTCTTAATCCCTTTCCAATTTGAAGTCGGCAATCCATTTGGCGAGGCGTAAGGTCTTCAATCGACCTTACGCCTCTCCAAATTTTCATGGGCGGTGGTAGCGCTTACCATCAAGCAATCCACCAGCTCTATTGCCGACGATGACATAATAAAGCAAATAATAATATAAATAAATAAATACATACAATCGATTTTGGTACACTAGAAAACTGACGTAAATTTATAATATATCATATAAAAAATGAGTGAAAAATCATCGTTGAAATACGTTCTATAAACTTGATGCAATTTAATTTAATTATGTAAAGAGAATATGTCCTAAAATTTTAACTTATTTCACTTTATAACTGCCTTGTTTTGCAATTGACGATAAAAAGTAAGAGAAACATAGTTGTAGATAAATCAAATTCCTATCAATAGTTTCCAATCAATTTTCCTGTAGGAGCAGTCCTAATAGTTTCGGAGAAAAAGCCTGAAACCCTTTCTCAAGATGGCGCCTGCGGGGCAGGGGTGGCGACCCCACAAACTTGACGTTAAACTTCTACTAGCGCCACTACGAAAAAATAAATTTGCGTCCTCTGAGAAACACAACCAAATGGATATTACTTCTCAATGGACTAGTAAGATTGTGGATTATAATGTTTGTGTCATGATTATCTATATTTTTGCGTTATCTGTGGTGTTAAAAAAGGAACACGCTTGACCATTTTGCTTCAAAATAGAACCGTTAAGATTTTCATATGAAATTGGACGGGACTTATGTTAGACGCAATACTTAAATATTACATATGTATTTTAGACAGTATAAATTTGTGTGATTTGCAGGATTTTCAATAAACAATTATAAATACATTCTTCAAATGTATTGTTTGTTTGCATTTTATTTGAATAAATTTAATTTACGTGGTTTAATTGTGTGCATGGGACAGATAAAAATCCTTTAGGATCGTTTGTAATATCCAATTGAATTTAGTTTAAATGGTAACAAATTTATTTTGTACTTATGTAAAACTAGTTGTTGCCCGCAGCTTCGCCGGCGTGGTCAAAATAAATTTTCGACTTATTAATTATCCCTTCCTTATCCCTTTGGGGGAAGAATGTATAAAAATCCTATCTTAACGGATGTCTATATAACAGTGGTTATGGCCTGATCTGCCTAGTAAGGTATAAATATGTTATTTTGCCTTAAATAATGCCAGGAGTTTTAAGTTAGCGTTTATCGAAGAAATAAAAAAATTACGAATAATTTTGTTTTTTTTCTCTCATACGTAGTCTTAAATTTTTAAATTACGCAATGAAATAAATATATTTATGCTGCTGTGTTCAATATTTCCAAATATGGGAAAACTTGTTAAATTGATAATTTTGTGAAAATAAACAATAAAAATTTAAGTTAATCCAATAAATTTATTGTATTGAAATTATAAATTTATCTTTAATTAAGCAAAAAATGGTGTCTTAAAAAGTGCGTACGCACCAAAGAGGATAATTTTTGAACTTTTATTTATTTCTTTAATTCTCCTTCGAATAACGAGTATTTTTATTAATGACAATACTGGTTTTTAGAGTGACCTTAAACAAAAAAATCACTTAAAACGCAATAGTTAATTACACACGAGGTTAACACAGAGGTGGACAAGAGCAAATCTTATGTTCACCCAAGTATACATTTCAAGAAACAAGATTGTTTCTAAAAGGGGAACTCACGTTGAATAGGCACCTAAAACCTCTTATATCATATTTTATTTATATCAGTAACTTTTGCCCGCGGCTTCGCACGCGTTAATTCGTAATAGTTTAATAGATGCTATCATACATACTTTCCTCTTTAATCACTCTATCGTAAAAAAAAACCTCATCAAAATTCGTTGCGTAGTTTTAAAGATTTAAGCATACATAGGGACAGAGAAGTCGACTTTGTTTTATGCTATGTAGTGATTCTTCTATATGGAGTTTGTTAGATGCTATACAAATATATATATATCACATTAATGTATGTAGTCTTTATAAATGTGCTACAGGATTTCAACAGCACAATAACTATCAGTACAACTTTAAAATATAGCATGTACCGACATGCTAGCGAGACGCGCCAAGGTCACTGTTTGATCCCTCTCCAACAGTAGCACGCTGACTTACACTGCTCACTTCACCAGTCGCGAGGTCGAGCGAGTCGAGGAGTGAAGATGCCAGACGCATTGTAACTTGTATTGTTGTACATTGCATGTTAGTTAAATAGTTCATTTGAATTATTACAACTAACTACCTTATGAGTACGCAATGGAAGCTGGCGAAGAACAAAATGTCGAAACCGGATCCGGAAAGTCCGGATTTTGGAGATTGAATAATAGAACATTTGATAGTTTAGTGCAGGATTTAAATTTGTCTCCCATGCAGGTTTATGTGGTAGGCTTTAATGGCATCTCCCTACAAATAGCATTTTGGAGGAAAATAGGATTACTTTTTTACAATGTACAAATTGTAAAAAGGTAATCCTATTTTCCTCCAAAATGGCACCGACACAGATTTACTCCGCTTGTCATCGGTAAATATAAAGATCGGTTGATGGCTCTTTGATTGTTTCGTTCGCAAAGTTAAACTGCATCTCAGAGAACAAGATGTACGGGAAAAAGCGATACTTCTCATTGATTCGTCTTGTACTTATCCTCACCATAATGAACTAAGGCTTGGGGACGATTCCATCATCGCAGTGATTTTACCCTACCAAAAAACTCAATATTATAGCAGTGCTTCTTTTGATTTCATCAATCGGCATTACAAGGATATCTTTTTAAACATGGCTACTTCGAAATATAAAAGTCAAGCCAAGATGTCATGGAAAAATTTAATTTCAAAATACTACTAATATACAATACAATGCCGGAGCATGTTTTCCGTTTGTAGGGAGACGATATGAAAAAACCTTTGCCCGAATTAATCGGGATTGATGTTTGCGCGTCAAACGAGTTTTTTAAACAGTTTTCATTACAACTCAGTGTGTCTGTAGAATATTTAAATAAATACGTCGTACAAGGGTACCAACGAAGACAAAATGGATATATCAAAGATCAGAGATTATCAAAGATCAAAGATTTGCCGAAATTGCAGCTAGAGCTTTTACAATTACCTTACATGGGATATAAGAAGATTCTTCATCTTCTTCTTCAGAAAAAAAAAACACATGATTTAATGATTGATCATTTCAGATGTATCTATGCTTAGACAAATGAGAGACAGGATAGCACTCTTTGAACCATCTAATCTTGAAACACGAGGAAGTAATGGACGATACGATAGAAGAAGAAAATAATGTAAACTTCTTGTAAGACTTCCATAAATTCAAAAAGATCAGCTATTTTCGAAACAACCGATAATCATATCAATCATGGTTTTTCAAGATAATGATGATAAAAAAAAAACAAAAATTTAAGAAATACTTAATAAATTTAAGAAAAAATTAACGTACCAATGAAAAATAACAAATTAAATTTAAATTATTTAGTTTATCAAACGAATAGCTGCGCTGTTTCTTAATTCTTCACAATGAATTCCCATTCAATATACCGCCGACAGTCTTCCTGTAGTAACATCTGTCCGCCCGGGGCTTCGAGTGGACTACAAAATTTTGTTCTCCATGGATTTTCGAAGACGACACTAGAAGCGTATATTTCTTCATCCGTTTTGTTCGGCAAAAAACTTTGGTTTTTCTAGTTAGTGATATATTCGCGAATTTATTTATTTATCACCGGGTTATATGTGTAGGTAGACATTGATTTTAGGGTCTATAGAACATCCAAAATGCGAAGAAATTAATCGTTTTAAAAGTTAATGAATAGGAATGGTCCAATACGATTTAATTATACTATAGATAAGCAAACTCTTTTAAGCAATTCCTGGAATCGTGGTCCATATTTGTTTCATGATTATTATACGAACTGTACGTGAAGCACGCACTATACGTAGAGTTGGGGTGGGGGGAGGATATGGAACAGAGAAATTTAAAACAATGCATTTCTTTCCATCCCAATAAATACAAGAAAAATAGATTAATGAATGGCAGATGTAGCACAGAGAATTCGTGCGATTTATTTTCTCATCAGAGTAAAAAGAACATGATAATGCATTGTGCGCTGCGCGCGCGCAACGCGCTGCTTCCGGTAAGAAGCGAGGTCGCGCTTAATATGGCAGTTGCCTGTGGATTTAAATTTACGATGTTTTAAACGAAATGTAAATTCATTTAAAAAGTACATTTATATTAACTTCAGAGAAGACTTGCCTTCTGTAGATATATTAGTTATTTTTAAGTTTATATACGCAATACAATTTTAATATTAACATTTCTGTGGACAACGGTACGAAATTACGAAATTTCTGATTGCTAAGCCATTCCTAAAATGGCGTCTTTTATACAGATTTCGTTGTTATAATGCATATGTCGCGGACGAATACTAACCAGATACCGTGGCCTAGTATCTATGTTAGATTTTTCGTACTCAAAAAAAAAAAATAAAGAAAAGGGTATAAAAGCTTTATAAGAAATTAAATTACAAGTTTAAGCATATTATACTATTTTATGTGATGTTAGGTTATGTGGTTTTATATAATATTTACTAGGTGGTGCGTGGTGCGCGGGCTGCAAGCAGCCCGCGTGCATTTTTAATTGTAGAGATGTATCAGAAGGATGTTG
>NC_052117.1:1063643-1063821 GCF_012273895.1 Zerene cesonia
TTGTTGTGTTTAGTTGAACCTAACATTAGTCTATTACTATAACTTTTTTTCTCAATCATCCCAGTGGTTTTTGATGTGCTTGACGGCGATACAAATAAACAAAAAGAAAAACAATAAAATAAAAAATATTAACCATTGCTTTGGGTGTATAAAACATTCATATTAAATAGCAATTACA
>NC_052117.1:1064171-1064343 GCF_012273895.1 Zerene cesonia
TTTTTTTACTTTACTTATTAGGAAAATGAGTATTCCAATTTTATTTCTGTTCCTTCTATCATAAAAATGTCTATCACCAGATCAGATAAATCATATATATATAACGTTATTTTGTAATTTTTATTAATACGATAGTTTCAATATCTGCTACTCTGCTCCATAGTTGAATTCC
>NC_052117.1:1064409-1064611 GCF_012273895.1 Zerene cesonia
TTTTACTTATCACAAACAAAAAAAACCTTCATAATATTCGAGATTACCTTCTGCAAACAAACGTACAAACTTTCATTTGCTTTAACTTTCCTCTTTAAATCATTAGATTACCGTTGTCCGTTTTTAAACAATCTTTAGTAGATTTAGGTGCATGTATGAGGAATGCTATTATTTATATGAGGCTTCGTCCAGGACTTATTCC
>NC_052117.1:1064865-1065058 GCF_012273895.1 Zerene cesonia
ATAAAGAATTCTGATTCGATTTGATTTGATCTGATGATGGAAACTCAGGGAAACCGAGGAAAAGCTAACTCATGCATAACGATGTTAAAGCTTAGAAATGTATGATGACCATGACCCACTTCCTGGTGTCAGATTAGGCCAAAGTTTTGCATTTGTGAGTACCTTTAGGTAATCTGGTATATTAAACTGATCT
>NC_052117.1:1066058-1081943 GCF_012273895.1 Zerene cesonia
TACTTTTGGCCCAGTTTCCGAGAAAAGCGATGTCAGTGAGTCAGTGAGTGGTAGTGTAGCTTTATATATATATAATATAATGCCTATACGGCACTTATTGGTGCATATTTAATATATTATTCACTTTTAATGACAGACAATTTAAACAGAACATATCCAGAAGCTGCGAACCAGTTGGTATATATATATATACGGCGACGAGACCTAGATTAGATTTTTTTTTTTGTTTATGTTACAGTCGGCAATGGAGCTGGTGGGACGCCTGATGGTAAGCGCTACCACCGCCCATGAACATTTGGAGAGGCATAAGGTCCATTGCAGACCTTACGCCTCTACAAATGGATTGCCGACTTTTTGGGGAGGGATTAAGAAAGGATTGGCGATAGGAATAAAGGAAAGGACTGGGAAGGGTAAGGAAAAGGATATGGGCCTCCGGCTCCCCCACTCACCGAACGAAACACAGCAGAATGCTATTTCACGCCGGTCTTCTGTGGGGGTGTGGTACTTCCCCGGTGCGAGCTGGCCCAATTCGTGCCGAAGCATGCTCGACTACTACATACAATATATTTCATATTGCATAAAATAATCCAATTATGTATTTTAAACCGACTGCCAAAAACAAAAAAGCGGAGGTTCTATGTGCATCTGTATGTATATTTTTCTTTTCTACGTTAGACCACGAATTTCCACCACCACTACTTTTTTTTTTTTTTTTTTTTAATGACATTGTCGACAATGGAGCTGGTGGGTCGCCTGATGGTAAGCGCTACCACCGCCCATGAACATTTGGAGAGGCGTAAGGTCAATTGCAGACCTTTCGCCTCTACAAATGGATTGCCGACTTTAATTGGGAAGGGTTTAGGAAAGGATTGGGAGAGGTATAAAGGAAAGGACTGGGAGGGGTAAGGAAAAGGATGTGGGCCTCCGGCTCCTCTACCCACCCAGGGTAGCGTCGACCGCGATTTATTAATTTATTTTTCGCCTTTGACTTACTTTGATATCGGTTAAATTTTTGTTAAATAAAAAAAAATATCTTATTCATTTATCCCATAGATATATAAGAAGATATATATTTCGTCGTCATTTTAGAATACCGTAAGTCTGTCAGTGACCGCTTTAGCACATAATTATACGTTTTCTTTTCGCACCCGCGTTTCTAACTTCAATACTATGTTATTAAATAACTAGCTGCACTCCGCGGTTTTAACCGCGTAAGTCCGTATCCCGTAGGAATATCGGGATAAAAAGTTGCCTATATGTTATTCCAGTTGTCCAGCTGTCTACGTACCAAATTTCATTGCAATCGGTTCAGTAGTTTTTGCATGAAAGAGCAACAAACACACACACATCCTTACTAACTTTCGCATTTATAATATTAGTAGGATTCACTTTACCGAGTAAGGTCTGGTTGTAATTAGGAAAGAAGTTGTTTTGAAATATATAAATATACTTATGTATTCAAAAAGCATATTTAAAATCATATTTTAACGGATTCATGGGCTGTTCGTTTTTATTATTAAATTTGGATAAAATATATACATTAGAAATTGCTACCGTACAATTTTGATGTCCAATATATGCAAATATATTGATAAAAATGAAGAATTTGTTTGTTTGTTTGCTAAAACGCGTTTATCTCAGGAACTACTGGATCGATTTGAATGAAATTTCGTTAAGAGTTTAGTTTCATCCCGTAAATCCCACGGGAACGGGAACTATGCGGGAAAAACCTGGACCGTCTATCTTTTTACTAAAACTGAAAGCTTTTTACTAAAAATTCATTTTATAAACATAAAGCATTACTTCCGTTCAATATATCTATACTAGTATTATAAAGAGGGAACTTTTGTATTTTTGTATACTTGTAACGTTATTACGCCTAAACTGCTGGACCGACTTCAAAAATTCTTTCACCCTTGCAAATCTAGTTTAAACAGCTAGTTTTTAATGAGTTCACTTCTTCCATTTACTATTTAAATAAAATTTAATTCCACTATTTAAATAACATCCACCTCCACGTAATATGTGTCACAGTGTTTGCAAGTAACCTACTCCAAAATGGATTTACCGATTTTTATGATTTTTTGTGTGTACATTCGATAGGTCTGAGACCACCATGTGAGTTATTTTTATACCCCTAAGAGATTAGGGTGTTCAGACAGTACAAGGATTGCTATGTTAGCGATAATATTGTTTTAACGCTGAGGTCGTAGTAACGGTAACTTTATTGTAATATACAGTTCACTGACTCAGCTTATGTGGCATGGTTGAGAGATCGAATGAGTTTAATGTATTTTAACGCTTTCTTTAATAAAATTTGTAAACTCCTTAGTAGTATATAGTTAGTAGGTGGCCTCGAAAAACGTGTTTGAAAATAATGCATTATACCTGTTAAAATTATTTGTTTTTTAGCTAAACCGCCTTCTAATTGTCAGAAGTAGACTGCTCCGAATAGGACCACATGGCAGGTTTTATCCAGTGAAAAGTGATGAGTTAACAGACACAAAAAATAAAACACAGTGGAATTGATAACCTGATTTTATTTTTAAGTCAAACTTACACAAATTCGCTCGTTTGTCGTCAACCAAATACATTTTCTACACGTTCAAAAAACGTAATCTTCCTGCATGTTTAAGTTTATCGAAGAAGTCCTGGTCTTGGTGAGGGGAAAAGTGATATTCATAATGATATTTAAAATAATATGACCATTATTAATATCATGATATCTTCTATCTATCTTATCTTTGTATATAATATTAAACAATTTACAAAATGAATGTTCCGTAGACGTATATAATTTTTAATTCGTTCAATTTCATCATAAAAAGCTCCTGATAACTTTAAACTTTGTTCAAACAATATTTTTAAAGTATATGAGAGACGCTAAATGTATGTATCGTTATGTAGCAATGTTTTTATATTTAACAGACATGTACAACTCTGGCCTGTTCGTAAGAATTCGAAAACATTTATGCGAAGTGGTTTGTCTGAACGAGGTCTGGAATAAACATTTAGTTTTAAGTTGTGTTTCAAGATTCAAATATAAAAAAATAAGAAAGAAAAGGCTACGAATTGAGAACCTGAATAAGAACTTAGCACTTATTCCAAACTTTAGATATTCAATAATATGGTATACGTCAATGATATATATTGTTTGCCTGGTAGAGATCGTTATCTAGTGACAAGCCCTGATTGTTTTTATTTGTGACGCAATTAAGAATGTTAATTTCACATGTCTATTTCTTAAATTATAACTTTCATATCTTTGTTCACAGAGCGAAAAATGGCTAGCCTACGAGATGCTGAAAGAAGAAATATTGGAGAAGATTCGTAAAATCGAAGAGGAGAGGCACACGGTGGACCTCTGGTCGTGCGGGGCGGAGTGGGGGAGGAAGCGGAGGAAACGGCAAGTCACCGTCTCCCCCCCATATGTGGTGTACATGCTACCCGACGCTGATATCATGGAGGACTGGCGACTAGTGAGAAAACTTTTGGAGCGAGCTGATTAGGTTAATAAAGAGTTATTTGTGTATTCGGTTGTTTCATTTTGAGCCTCAGGGGAGGAAATTGGTTTTTGTGTGGGGTTTGTTTCATAACTCAAGGGAAGTATTCAACTTAAAAGATTGAAACGGGAAATTAAAGGTTTATTTGTATTTATGATTGTTTTTTTTTCATAACTTATAGAATATATTAAATATAATATAAAAGAAACGTTTCATTTTAAATAATGTTTAGGAGAAAATTATTAATTGCACTTGTCAAATAAAGCTGAATGGATTTTAATAATATTTGGTTTGTTGGAATTGACTCCGCTTGGAGTAGTATAATGACTTATTAAAATTATAAGCTCTATAATAACTTATAAAGGTTTCAACAATGACTGGGCGAAGATGGGTCCAGCATATATAAAACCAATATGATATAATTATCATAATTAACTTCAATTGCTCTGTTTTATTTCTCTTCCTTAATTTTAATTGGTAAATATGAGAGCTTTTAAAACTGATGCCGGGAATATTATTCTAAAGCTTACACTGAAACGATGGTGACGTCACCTTCCGTTTCAGAGTTGGTGGCACTACTGAATGCGATACGCTAGATTTTCTAATGTTATTCGGTTAAAACCAAGTGATGCTGGGATGAACATATATTATTAAAGAATCAGACTTAAACCTTGCTATGTATAAACCATATCATTTAAGTTATCTACCATCTGCAGCATAAAAGAGATAAAACCCTATAATCTTATTACAATAGCAAGTTATAATGGAATAATCAAGTGCATTTCAATTCTGTTTAAACTTTAAATGATCTTTAATCCTTTGCGGCAATTATATTTTGCCCTAAATTATCTTATATATAAAATTCTCGTGTCACAATGTTAGTCTTTATACTCCTCCGAAACGGCTTGACCGATTCCTCTGAAATTTGGTAAGCATATTGGGTAGCTCTGAGAATCGGCTAACATCTATTTTTCATACCACTAAACGATAAGAGTAAGGTAGAACAGCGTTTGCCGGTTGCAGCTAGTATACATATAATATAATATTTTTAATTGTGAATATAGATTGTGCAGTTCACAGCTTCCTGATGCATTCTGTTTAGCACATAGGTAAAACAAATCATAAATAATATATGAAAATTTACGTCTGAAAGTGTCAAATATGCTATCGGAGACCATAATATCAGGAGGAGCTATCGGCTCTTAGGATAAAGTGTTTAGTAATTAGGAAGAGGCAGCATATATATATATAGAAAAAATGAGGTAAACAAATATAAAGTCAGTTTTTTTAACTTTAATTTTAAATGCTCCTAACTTTTCATTAACAGACACTTTTCTGAGAAATAGAATGTAAAGATACTTTATGTATCCCGATTCGGCAATATACATTGATCATAAACATGCAGAAATAGGTATCTACAAAAGAATAAATATAAAATTGGTTTCAAATTGTACTTTTTCTTGTCATTATAGTAATCTATTTTTTTATTTAAAAATTGGTATCTACTTGTTAGAATATAGATTATCTAGTAAAAAGAGCCTGTGGAAAATTTTATTATGGGTCAAAATCAGTTAGTTTTAGGCTTAGTCAAGAGTTATGTTATTCCATACCGTTAATACCGTATAAAATTGCAGAATTAAAAATTTGTATGTTTGTTTCGCTAATCTCAGGAACTACTAAGACGATTTGGATGACAAGATGTACAAGTACAATACAACATATGAAAGCCAAGTTTTAATAACGTTTTAATTACTAATATATTACATACAAATAAACTTTTCGGATATTCTTGCTTTACTTTCAAATAATTAAAAACGAAACATAACTTTCTTTTATTGTTACATTAGCGACCCGCCCCGGCTTCGCACGAGTGCAATAATACATTATATGTACGTATTAAACCTTCCTCTTAAATCACTTTAAATATTAAAAAAAAACCCATCAAAATCTTTTGCGTAATTTTAAAAATCTAAGAATACAGATATATAGAGGGCAGAAAGCAACCTTGTTTTATACTACTTATGTTTGTCTAAAATTGTAACATTTATGTTAAAATATAAAGCACTACGTCAATACAATAGCATTGACCATTTGTGAATAAAAATACGACTCATGACGTAAAACTTGACCAAAGGCAACGTTATTATAACCCCTGTTTGCAGAGAAGACGTCACGCATTACGTACGTTTCAGGCTTTAACACCCATTCGTCTGAAAATATACTTTATTAGAACAATAACGAATGCTAAGTATGTTGATCTGGCTTTTTAGGCTGTTCAAAAGCGATTAGAATAATAGTAAAAACTTCATACATAACTAGCTTCGGTGTAGTCAAAGGAATCTATACTAATATTATAAAGCTGAAGAGTTTGTTTGTCTGTCTGAACGCGCTAATATCAGGAACTACTGGTCCGATTTTAAAAATTCTCTCAGTGTTAGATAACCTATTTATTATATAACAGCCAGTACTACGAGGGTAAAACTACGGTTACAGCTAGTAACTAATAAGTTAGGTTTTTCGTGTATAGTGCCCGTTCCTGATGTATTATGGAAACTGTGTCCTTTCCCGGTCTCTGTCAGTCAGTCAGCCTGTCAGTCTGCGGCTTGGAAGGTCGTTACTTTAAAGGTTTTCAAAGAAAATCTATTATTGAAACAGATCTGAATTTAATTCGCCAACAGTGAACCTGCACTTATTGTTTCTATATTAACGTAGCCTTTTTTTATTGCGAAGATGCTTTTGCGCATACCTAAGTCCCTCGATTATGGAGCTCTGGGTTATGACAGACTCCCACTGCAATAAGGGACTACCGTCTAAACTGCATTGTGTTGCTTCGAACCGCTTCACAGAGCCATGGGCGGTATAATTCATCCGCGACCCCATCGCCGGCAGCCCGACCTCCAACCAAGTTTATGAAGTAGCCCTGTATATAAAGCAGAACAAACTAAAGTAAACGTTGAAGCGACCTCAATTCTGCAGCGCTTGAATATTAAAGTTCATACATTTTCATTACATTTAAATAGAACTAGCTCTGTTCACGGGTCATGGCGCCATTCACGCCGAAAACTTTTTTGAAAACACACTACATATAGAATAATTAAAATAATTAATATCCTGTACTATGAATGTACATAAATCTATAATAGTGACGAATGAACATCTAAATTATGTTCCTAGAATGCTTACCACAGATTTCTAAACAAAAGTAATCGTCTAATACTTGTTTGATAAGAGCTATCTCGCTAATATATAGGTATGCAGGTGCTTACCTACTAAGTATGTTCTAAAATCCCAGTTTTAATGATTTTTGTTTGAATTATTATAGTGATCTAACTAAAACTACTTACATATTAATATTCTACATTTATTGTCAAACTCAACATTCATTACTTTTAAATTAATTTAGCTTTTAAATTACAAAGGAACTATAAAAGAGTAACTACGACAAAATAAACATTTGATAAGTGATATCTCATTTGTGTATTTGATTTATATACAAAATATTTAAATAGATGAAATGAAATTTCTTTTAGATGGACAAAAATCCTCCCCGGCGGGGAATCGAACCCCGGTCTCCCGCGTGACAGGCGGGGATACTCACCACTATACTACCGAGGATATAGTTGAACAGTTGAAAGTTTTCTTTAAGTGATCTTTTTTTCATAAATCATCCATTCATTCTTCATAAGGCAGTCACAGTGCTTTGTAAATTGAAGATATTAGGTATTTAAAGTTGTTTTTTTAATAACAGCAAACGAGAATCCCATGTATAATCTAGCATCTTTTTTTAATGCCATAAGCGTGCAACTGAGCTAGCGGTTGGCCTGAATGTAAACGATCACCTCTACCCATGAACATTCCCAGAGGTAGTGCCTCTGTGAATGGGCTGCCCACTATTAAGGGGGAAGGGATAAGGTAAGAATTGACGGCGGGAAAGAAGAAATGGACTTGGAAGGATTAGGAAAACGAAACGGGCCTTCCGATCCCCCACTTAACGTACGAAACACAGCAGCATGCTTCAATTACACGCCGGTTCTTTCGTCTAAGATTTGCAGTCATAAAGAATTTGCTATTAATTAAAAAAGATGCGCAAAATCTTACGCATATATTTAAATATTATCTTGTCTATTTCAATGAGGAAAAATGAATCATGCATAGTATCTGCTGTCTATAGAATTGTTAGTAAATATTACTAAAAAATGTATAATAATTTATACCATAGATAACACGTTATTCTATACATAATTTTATGGGTCACATATTTATCAAGAATGCTTTTAGAAGCCTTATTTTAATAGTGAATACTACCAAGAAATATTAGTATAATGTAATTAATAAATGAAATAACATAAATCTAAGTTTATTACGTTTTCCGAATTTAACGTGTGAGGAGACGAAAAAGCTAGTATAATGTAACATAGAAACTCAGTAATAAAACCGTAAATAATATTAAAACTGTATGGTGATAAGCATTAGGTACGTACATATAAATAATAACAACATAATTATTAAAAAATAAACTAACCTGCCTTCAAATTTGTCAGAAATGACCAAATTTAAATATGACCACATGACGTTGAAATAAAAAAAAGTTAATAAAATAAAGTTAATAATCAGTTCAACCAGCAGAAAGTTTTTTTAACAATTTAAAAGCTTTCTTATTACTTTTTCATTTACATTAATTTAAACCTAAATAGGTGTGTTTGTTTGAACACTTAAACCGACTTTGATGAAATTTGCTACAGAAATAGTTTGAGACCCGAGGAGGCTTTTTATCCCGGAGATCGTACGGGAACAGGGAAATATATAATATACACTATGCGGGAGAAACTCCAGAAACTATATGACTACACGGATGAAGCCGTAGATGATATATAGCTAGTATGTACGTGATAGCATTTCAATTATATTTAATATAACAATTGCTTGAACTAGTAGATTAAATAAACATTCATTTCCAATACACAATTTCCACACCACAGTATGACCCAAATAATGAAAACTGGTCCGTTTTTCCTTCAATTACGGCGCAATAAAATTAACAAACTCAAATTTGTCTGCATTAAATAGTCCATGTGATTGTTATGTGTGTATATAGTATTTGTCTGCATTAAATAGTCATTGTGATTGTTGTGTGTGTGTTAAAACATCACATGTGATTATTTATTGGATTGAAAGTGAACACGCATGAGTGAATAAAAAGTTAATCAAAATAGCGTGTTTTCCAAGAAATATAACTGCCTCTTTGCAATCAATAGTCTCACACTAAATATTTTATACGCGCCACACATTTTCTTGGTAAATATGGTTTTTATAAGACCACCCGTCCACATACCTACTTTTACTGTAATTGATTCCACTTTCATATTATTTTCTTAACTAGATGTGACGTAAAATGGTTATTTTTGTTTGTTAATTGTGTTATCGTATGACCTTAGTTTTACCATCGGGATACATTTTCGTTTTTAGCCGACGTTACCAAACATAAAGAGGTTCTCAATTCAATTGTTTGTTTGGGGGTAACTCCGTTGGTTCAACCGTTTGCCGTGATTAGTTTTGTGTTGTATAGGAAAATCTTCCCATTTTAGAATCTGGAGTAGTATCGATATAAGTAAAATAGTTATATACGTTATTAACATATTAAGGAACTAGCTGTTCGACCCAGCTTCGCCCCTGGTACTTATGTAGCCTAGGAACCTCAGTGAAGCCCCAGCTACCTTAAACGGTGAAATAATTTTTCAAATAGGCCCAGTAGTTTTTGTGTGAAAACATTACAAATATACAAATCTTTGTAATTTATATATAATGAGGTAAAAATGTTGCAATATCCCAAAGTACCAAACATACATTCAAGCTGTAAGATTTTTTAGAGTATATTGGAATAAATAACTGACATATATCACCTCAAAACATATCACACCTCTTTAAACAGTTAAATATTTTCATTATTCAGGAGTATTCTATACTTCATCAAATATTTTCAAAATCTAAGATTCTGCTGTAGTAGATTTAAAAATTATAGCTGATTTTATGATTTTTATTAAGCAAAAAGTCTTTTTTTTTTGTTAGATATTTTATTTCTCATCACCATAATTACTGAAGCGTCACGTTAATGTGTATCCAGTAGTCCTTAATCAATAAATAAACTGTGTTATGACTATTTAAAAGTGCTTCTATAAAAATCTGATAATATTGAAGTCTACTACAAAAGTATATGTCATATACTCATACATATATAATACACATGATATTACACAATGTATAGAATGTTCAGAAACCATCGATAAACATGAGTTTATCCCTCAAACAATAAAATTAATTCTTTTATTAGTAGTGTATAATCGATTCATTAGAAAAAAAGCTATCACAAACGTTTTAAAAAAAGGGCTTACACAGGAACCATGTATTATTCCAAATATTTATAAAAAAGATCAGCGTGTCTGTTTGTGAGTAATAATAAGAATGTTATCTGTTTTCGCGAGGGTGACTCAGGTAAAAGGTGACGCAGACAAAGCCATGGAATTACTATTGTTTCGAGAGGGGTTGGCTTTTTAAAGCGATCCGTTACAATTTAAGGTATATTTGAGTTTGTAGATTATTCTTTTTAAATAGAATAGGGAATTATTTTATAGAATAAAAATGGTGGATAATATAAATTTTAAGTTTGTTTTTGCAATTACTATTTTCTAGCCAATTTTTTTCATTCATTGTTAGTAGTAAAGTAAAATTTTTAATTGAAATGCCCACAAAAATATACCCATTTGATGCATACGTTATTTGTTGAATTAGGAAAATAATTAAACGAAAACATAAACTAAAACTATAATATTTATCGATTTATGTTGCGATATGGAAGATCCACGTAACTTTAAAACTAAAAAACTTAGAAATTATTTGAAATAATATAAAAACATGGTAAATACAAAGGATTATTTATTATAGTAATCGTAAAATATAAATATATACTTACACTTAGTTACAATTTTTAAAAACTCTTTTCTCAAGTCGGTTGACTAATACATTCTTAAAGGCTTTTCAAATGCACTTAGACATTCGCCATTTCATGCTATCCTATGGGTACAACAGTTCTAAAAACTTATAGTTATCCATACATAAGTAATATGTACAAATATCTATTACTATGTGTAATCTATTACTAAAACTTGAGAATGGTTTGACTGATTTGATCAATTTACAATAGATAAGTCGGGGTTCGAGACCAGGCGAGCGTGCAGGTAATAAATTGATATTTCAATTTATCTGCGCATGTAGATAATAGCTATATTATTTTACGTATTGTTAATTCAATACATAAAACCAAAAACCTTAGAAAGGATACATTTATATAAGCTAAATCTAAATTAGATCGTATCTATCTTTTTCTCCTTAAAACATCTTCTTATATATAAAAATCAATTGCTGTTCGTTAGTAAAAACAAAAACTCGAGAATGGCTGGTCTGATTTTTATGTTAAAATTTTATGTGAAAGTAAGTCTGTTTGTCTTTCTGTCTGTCCCTTCTTTACGTCTACGCCACTGAACCGATTTGGACGAGATTTGGTTCAAAGAGAGTTTGAGGCCCGATTTAGAATAGATTATATCCTGGAGAAGCCACAGTAATGAAAACTGTCACTATACGGGTCAAAAGCTGGCATTAACATGAATAATCTATGATATTCAATAGAATATATTCAGAGATTTTATACAAACAAGCTCTTTTGAAATAAGATTGTACCTGGAAACGAAACGACACGACATACGTACCTACTTTAATTGTAAATCATTCTTTTCGTCGAGTAATAAATAACAATTACCATTACCACAGATAATGAAAAGTGTATTACATACAAATATTGTTATATACAAAATTGAAAAGGTCCTTTCGTTGCTTAGAAACTACCGCAGTCTAGATATATATAGATATATATAGATATATATAGATTTTCATCTTCAATATATATATATATATATATATATTAATTTATGGCAGATTCGCTTAATATTAAACATAGTTTCTTTAGTATTGTATATTAATTAATTACATATAAAAGTTCACATTATTATTGTTTTTTAATATTTGTACCATATAAAGACGTAATTTTTGTTTGTTTAACCTCGCTAAGCTCAGGAACTGGTCTGATTTAAAAAAGAGAGATACTTAATTATGGAGAACGGCTATTGGCGTTATAACATTATATATGACGTAGCTGAAACTGCGGAACATAGTTTAAAATAAGAATTAAAACTCTCCAAAGGGCCTCTGCGTGTTGGACCTGTGTCCCCCTAAGCCTTCCAAAGAGCCGGTCATAATCTTCTGGTGGTAACCGAGTATTATAGAAAAGAGAAATTAGATAAAAATGATATTTATTTGCAGAATTTACCAATTACACTTGCAAGGAACTTTTATCCTAGACCTCTATAGACCTCTAATCGATTTAGACCTTACATATCGCTTCACGGATAATCCTATATTTGAGTTTTAACTCGAAACGTATCAGTGAATCATGACGATCGATAGGCAGTAACAAGATAGCGTTGTGGGGCTTCAGAGAGGCCAACGTGAAATGTTACTTATATTTTCTGATGTATTGCTGAGTGGATGAAAGTTAAGGTCATGGTAAGTCTAGGATTCGAGTCTGTTATTGGTTCAGTTGGTTTTTTTATGTCATAGCTGGTAACAATGGTTAGTGGTTGATGGTTAGCGAATACTTATGAACATTCGCAGAGGTAGTGCTTCTCTGAATGTGCTGACCGTTTTTATGGGATAAAGGATCAGGAATGGATTAGAACTGAAAGGAAAGGAAGGCTGGGAAGGGTGTGAAAAAGAGAAGGTCTTAAGACCTTTTATTAATGTTTGTGTTGCATAATAGCAGCTGTTAACACGTGCCTTTTGAAGTAGGGAAGTGTTCAATCCATTGAACGATGACCCATCAATAAGCTAACCGCATCTTAAGATGCTTACCTTACGTTTTTGGAGATAACTCCATGAATTTTCATGTCCTCTTTTTTCTGTTTTAATGTTAATAACTCCATTTTTATATTTATATGTTATAATTCTACACATCTATATACAATACTTATATATATGTTAATATAAAACCGGAAATGAAATTATGTTTTTAATAGGATCACTAAAATCATTTAACAATTTATTTTAATTTCTTTCACTTTTAAGATTACAATCCTTTAAAATACTGTACAAAATGCAATATTTTTTATATATTTTCCCCGGTGCGAGCTGGCCCAATTCGTGCCGAAGCGTGCTCGACTACCACATACAAATAATATATTTTCTATGTTTATACGCGGTAGGTACCTAACATTTTATGTGGATATGCGTAGAACTAACTATACAGAAATAGTTAAAAAAAACTAAAAACCAATTAAGTCAAATATCCCACTTACTCTTATACAGACTGTATTATTATCCTGGCGATCTTAATCAGATTTATAATTAAATCAAAAAATTATTTTAATGCCACCGATCCTTGATAAAATGTAATAAGTTTTCATTAAAGCAGTCCTTTTAAAGCGGGTGAAATTCGGATCTGAGGAGGAATAATCTAGGCATCATAAAAATGTACGCGTGAAGTTGTACAAAAGTGTGTTAAATAATCCGAGTCCGAAGAACAGATCAGAATAAAACAGTGTATTTTATATTTCCTAATTTGTGTATCAAGTTAATTTTAACTGTAGTTTAAATAATTTTTGGTACGTACAGGCTACCGGTCCCTTACAATTTGATTGACTTATGAATTATTAACCATTTGGAATTTAAGGACTTTTTAACGGCTTTTAAGTAATTTTTAGGTTTTAAGTATTTTATTACTATTTTTTCTGTTACAAGATTATTTGTTATTAGCTTACCGGCCGCGGCTTTGTTCGCGTAGTCACAGGAAAGATAGACCTGTCCCTGTTGGATTTCCGAGATAAATACTTTCTTATATCTGTCTCCTAGTTCGAAGCTACCTCTGTACAAATTTTCACCCAAATCGGTTAATCGGTTTTTGAGTAATAAATAGTGTAACTAACACCACTTTTTTATATATAGAGATATCGTATTTATTTTAACGTACAATTCTAGACAAATACAATATATCAATCAATACAATGCGAAATTGTAATGATATTTGAAAAATTTACAATTTTATACATAGATTTTTCGTTAATCCACGGTCGTACCTATTAAAAAATAGTCGTTAAATTTAACCCCACTATTATTACTCGGAAAGCTTCATGTGTTATATTTATAAGATACTCTATTTCATTAATTGGGTAACTAAAACAAATGACAGCTTTTGTGTATGATCTACCTAAACCCGATGCTCAGTTGACAAGGGCGGGCGGGCCGCGGTAGCGACAGCAGAATAAACTTATGGGCAGAAAATATACTAGCATATGTTTTTATAAAATATACTGGTCGCTAGTCCGGGGTGCAACCGGATTTTCGCGAGGTAACAACAAATATATACGCGTAATGTAGCCTGCATCACTCAGGAATTATGAAAAGGTGGTGAGAGAATTTTGAAACATGGTTAATAGTTACGGAGATTATTTGGTATAAGCAGACAATTTAGAAATTAAAAACTTCTTAACGGATTTTAATGGGTCACGGGGAGACTGACCACGCTCGCTGCAAAGTGTTCGAAACGTCGGGTTAATAATATAATGAATAAATCGCGTTTAAAATCCGTTAAAAAGTTTTTAATTTCTAAATGTATAACATTCGCGTAATCAAACACAAGAAAATACTATAAGCAGAAAAACAAAAAGAATTAAAAAAATCGTCTTTGTCAAACTATAAAATATACAAATTTTTCTAATGACATGATACAAGTTGACGTATTTTTGCTGGCCCACGATTAGTTTTTTTTTTAATTTTGGGTTAATTCTTTGCATTTATATATTTTTGTTCTCACAAGAATTTGTGATATTCGATTCATTTCTAGAACATAACTATATAATATTGCATTGTTGTTTTCATTATGGGTATTTACTTCTTATATCGATATACTAACTAACCAATACAATTCAAGTATTTTGTAAACCACAGTCTACATATAACTCTATTAAATACTCTTTGTTTACCAAACTAAATTTTGAAAGTAATCAATCGTTTTTCGATTAAAAGGAGATACATGTCTGCAACTAACACGCTGTCTGCAGCTCGTCTATTTGAAAATCGTTTAAAAATAGTTTGAGTACGTGTCTTAATAAAACAAAACACTGAGTGATTTGTGAACACGCGTTTAATTAAGTGATATAATTGAAGCTTTAAATAAACAGTTTAATTACACATTTTTTGTAATAAATTAATAGTGCATTTCTTGTGAGGATGTTCAATAGTGGGTGAAGTGAAAATATAAATTGTCATCCTACCACATTGTCTGTTCAATAATATCTCTGGACTTAAATATTATACGCTTAATTCTTAACCATCTTGTAAGATTCTGTAGCGGACATCGACTATACGTGAACTATAAAGATTCGAATCTTGAGTTCGGAGTTCAATCCCAAGTAGACACAAGACTATTTTATTTTCGTATATGTATATTTTTCCACTTTTATTTAATCGCACCGAGAAAAGTGAAATCGAGGTTCATACCATCAACTAAAGGTTTTTTTTTTTTTTTTTTTTTTTTTTTTTTTTTTTTTTCTACAAGATGTCAAAATGTGGTATTTGTCTGTTGCAAATTAAAGACGCTAAGGGACCGCAATGCTGCAAATGTTCAAAAAGTTTCCACGTTGGATGTGTCTTTACACCTCCCGATAAATTTAATAAACTAAATAGCGCTTCCAAATTATCTTGGAACTGCGACAACTGTAACCAAAGAAAGAAGAAAAAAGTCGAAGGTGTTATAAAGTCACATACGCCTGACAATTTTACAACGAGTTCAAATCGCTTATTGGATACAATATCAGAGGCGTCATCAATAGAGACGCCACCATCTTTGGAAAAAGCTCCATTTTCTATGTTTCCTGAAGAATTGCTTAGAAACTTAATAAGAGAAGAATTGAGCAAAGTTTTGCAGCATTTTGTGGAAGAAAATATAAATAAACAGCTCAACGTTATTAAGTGTTAATTAGAGGAGTTTAAGTCATCTCTTTCATTTATAAATCTACAGTATGAAGGAATTAAGTCCGACTATCAAACAAAGATGAACACTTTGCACAATCTGACTACTGAGAACGAAACATTGCGGGAATCTATTCAAAATTTGACCTCTCGTCTCAACCAAGTTGAACAACTAAGTCGTAGCAGCAATCTAGAAATCCAATGCGTGCCAGAACATAAAAATGAGAATATCTTAAGTATGGTTACACAACTTTCCAAGCTGGTTAAATGTCCTATTGCCGAAAATGACATACACTATTGTGCACGCATT
>NC_052117.1:1082943-1114091 GCF_012273895.1 Zerene cesonia
ATCGTTCTTAAGAATTTGGCTAGCGATGTAGGCAGACTCAAACTAGGTTAGGTCATGACCTCGATATCAGGTTATGACGAAGGACGAGTTAGAATAAAACTTTAATGAATTTTATGGCCTATTTGAGGTCCTTATTATATTATTCGTAAAGGTTTTGAGGATTTAGCGAAGTTGATTTGTCGGTATGTAAATATAAAGTGTCTATATGGTATATATTTTGAAGGAAATCAATGATACATTCTTTAAAAAATTTATGGGCAAATAAAGAATTATATGGTTAGATAGTTTTAGTGAACTGCATGATAAATATCCACGTTTTCTATGTTATAGCGGGCAACCGAGCTGGTGGTTCTCCGTCCAAGATACGTAGAGGTAGGTGTATGGGATAAGGAAAATATTGACGATAGAAGAAATAAATTCAATAATTAACGTAGCGTGCTCGACTCTCACATTATAATGTACTAGCATACCCGGCCACGCGTTGCTGTGGCTAATAATTAAAAACATTAAGATTTTTATTGGGATAATTAATCGAAATAGAGAAGATATAGGATAGTTTTATCCTATATCTTAAGTTGGACCAAATTGCATATAAAATGCCAAATTTCATCAAAATCGGTTGAGTTGGTGAAGTGTTCATTTGAAACATACATCATGACACTGGATTTTTATATATTAAGATGGTATAGGTACACTGGTATATGTTTTGTAGCAATTAAGATTTAATTTTATTATATTATTAAAAAATGATATTTATACAAATGTCCGATGAAAAATAGCTTCATTTTTATGTTATTTGATAATGTTTGATAAAATAAAATTTCAGTGTCATTAAATTAGACAACAATTTACTCTAATACCTATTCGCTCATTCGTTCAGATCTTCGCTCAAATCGGTCAGTAGTTCACGCCTGAAGCAGTGACTAAGGGATTCATTTTCGGCTCCACCCGGCCAGACTGCCCGTAGTCATTTATCCTAATTGAAATAATATAAAATTTCCTATCTTTTAAGTTGGATCAAACTGCATAGTTGCTTAAAATCGGTTGAGTAGTTAAAGAGTCCTTTGCGTACAAACAACGTGTACCTAATTTATATATATTAAGATATCGTTAGCTATATGTATGATACTATCAAATTTTTTACACTAGGCACATATCTTAATGTACAATTCGGCGTCTAATATGATCGAGATGATGAACTTATAAACTCTCTTTGTACAAATTAATAACAATTTAGTTTCTTTATTCTTAATGTACCTTTAAATTGATGAATATATATATATTATTGTATGTATATATATATGTATATGTGTGTATATATAAGAATCTTAAACAACTAATGGCGTCTCAGCGACGTGCTTCAAATGTTTATTTTAACGAGGCTTTATAAGGCAAAGGAATATACGCAACCAAAAAAGAGCATTATATAAACCAGCCAATTAATTAGTTATCAGTATTGTATTACAATTGAGTAAGGGGAAGCACATTTATTTTGGTCGTGTAACTCTGATGAAAGTACATTTGTTTATTTTATTGTCTGTTTATTGCCAATCTACGTCACTGTGTTTGGTAGCGTATATTTATTTGATTAATTGTAAGACGTTATATAATCACTACTAATAATATAAATACGAAAGTGACTCTGTACTGTCTCTTCTTCACAAAGGACAAAAGGAAATACTAGAGGAACGGGTTATATTCTGGAAAAACTCTATTAGTATAATCCAATACTGCCGTGTAATTATCTGATCTGTGGTTGGATTTTAAATGTGTCTCTTATGTTATTATAAATAATAAACCGATTAGATTATTTGGATGTGTTTTTTTTTTCACTTTTTAAAATGAGATTTAAACATTTATTCTAATAACAATAATCCTGTAAAACATAGGCATGAAGAACGAACATCTACTTTTTACGAAAATTGTCAGGACGGAGGAATTTAAAGCGGAGAAGATGAGTAAAGGAGCATAAAAATACATTTAATCAATGAAGACAATCATTTAATCAAGAACAAATTACATACAAAAATCGATTGCAATATTAAAATTTTAAAGGAGGTCAATTAACGAGTATTTGTCATTTAAAAGCGTTAAAACTGTAAACTGTATTACCTGTTTGCTAATAAGCCAAACATAAATTATCGATTTATAAACAATACTAGTTGAGCCTAGTTGAGCCGCGGTTTCACCGGCGTAAGTCCGTATCCCGTTTATATATCGGCATAAAAAGTTGCCTATATGTCATTCCGTTGTCCAGCTGTCGACGTATCAAATTTCATTCCAATCGGTTCAGTAGCTTTTGCGTGAAAGAGTAACAAACACACACATCCTTACAAACTTTCACATTTATAATATTAGTAGGAAGTAGGACTAGGACTAGGATTCTACATCTGCTTGATTTGTTCAGTATATCTGCATCTATGATCGAACCTTAGATTGTAATCTATATAGTACAAATGATTTCTTTCGTGGGAAAGTTAGCCTTCGTAGTATAAATAGGATAGTCGGAAGGGTTACTTTCTATTACAATAAGGTACATGCAACATACGCATATTGTGGGCAAAACATTACCACAGACATTTATATAATTTATATAAGATGTAGAGGCTGTAATATAATTTGTAAATAAAACGAAGCAATAAAAACTTTTTAAACATTTTCTGTCAGATAGCTCAAAGAAAAATATGTGTGTGTTTATGTCTCAATTTCAATAAACTTCATTGCATTTTTACAAATTGTAGTAAAAGTGAACTTTAATTAACCCTATTTAATTATTTATTAACCATATAGCTCTGATTCAACATTAATAAAAAAAAACAATTCAATTCCATTTTAAATACAAGCACTTTTGTTAAATAAAAAATGACTGATATTTAATAGTTTTTTTTTTAATATTACACGTAATCTGAATTTTAAATTTTTAACAGATTGACAGAAATACTTTAAAGTGGATCAAAATAGAGCCTAAAGGATTCGGTTAAATACTGACATATACTTACTACTTACTACTCTTTTTAATGAACACGCTTAAAATAAATAAAAAATTGCCTACTCGCAATTGGCCAGCGTGGTAGATTAAGGCCTGAACCCTCATAAGAAGCCTGTGTCCCAGCAGTGGGATCATATATGGCCTGATTATGATGATTCTATACGACTCTTTATTGAGCATCTATTCAAATGTTAATGTGCATATTTATTCTGATATCTATGTTAAGAAAAGCTTCAAATATTTGGGATATTTCAACTACCTAAACTATAATAAATACTTAGTAATATTGTTGCTGATGATGATGAATTAAAAACGGCTTCTATTGGGAGGCTAGAGGCTGGGTTTCATGACTGTGTACAAGCGCATATAAAACATATAATTTAATGTAATAAGAAATATAAATCTCTGCTATATTAGCATTATTATAAGAGATTCGTAATTAGTTATTCTGCAATTGTTATTTTTATTTCAATATTTCACTTTCATATTACTAAAACCGATTCAGAATCGCATATTTGTCTTAGAAAATAATTATTTTTAAACATAAAGAACGGTTCAGCCGAATCTCGAAGGAAAATCCATGCAATGTTTTGGCGTGGAGTCAATAACAAGAGTATTTTCAGCAGCCAATGAACTAACTCAACGAGATTTGTTATTGCATACGTGAATACATTTGGCTTTTGAATTGTAACCGACTTCAATAAAGGCGTCACTTATATAACTTCCAACGCAAAAAGGGGTTGCTATAAGATTTCCACCTGTGTATACGTCTGTCTTTCACGAGTTTATCTCATCGATCTTTTACAAGCTATAATTTATATATTCATTTTCAAAAGCTTCACTTGAAGCGTGAAAATCGTGAAGCTAAGCTTGTGACGAATATTTGAAATTCACCGTTTGTGTGTTTGTCTTTCTTCAAGCCCCAACTCAGCGATATCATGATATGATATATGCTGCCAAGGAAAGAGAGCTTTACACCTTTATTTCAACCATCTATAAGCCTATTTTATGAAGAACTGACACACATAAGTTTATGACTTGGAACATAGTTCCAATTAGTTAGATAGAGTAAACTCTCCATTCTATTTATATCTAATACATATTTTTTATATATACTCAAACGAACCGTAAAAATACAGTGTCCCTTATAATCTAGAAAAGTCAGCGAACTAAAAACACCGATATTTTATAGGAAAGAAGGCAAGTTGGATATCTAGGCCGAAAGAAGCATTAGATCAGCTTTCGTACGACCTAGAAACTAAATCAACGAGAGAATAATAGATACGTTTGAATAACGTAGAAGACAATCGATTTTTTTCGAGTAAATCTAAGGGAACTCTATATAAACTAAATTCTCGTGTCTCAATATTAATTACTATAACTCCTTCGAAACGGCTGGACCGATTTTTATGTGTGCTTATCGGGTAGGTCTGAGAATCGGCCAATATCTATTTTTATACCCGTAAATGATATGAATAAGGCAGAACAGCGTTTTCTTTGTCAGATAGTATTCCTATAATTCTAAAACACATATCTAAACTAATTATGATACTAAAAGAATTTAAATGTTTGAAACTAATATATAAAATTAAATAAAATATATTTCAAAATAATTTAATTAAGTTAAACATAACCTATTCTATTTCTGACTCACATTAGATACAAACATCTCATATTGTATCACAGATAATTGAATTAACCCCGGATTGAGCCGGGACGTGTGTCTAGAACCTAACCTAAATTTTTAGTTTTCTTCGAAGCAGCTTCGTGGCTCCTTGCACGTTCCTTTTTCCTTTTCCCTCGTCATTTTTCGATACATCTCATCGTTTCGGATTTCACATATGTTCCCAGCATTGATACGGGTCTCCTGTAAAAGTTCAGGTCTTAATACAATACGCTAAGTGCGGGTTGACAGATGTCATCAAACTTACGATTCTTCGACATTCCGGTCTCCTTATGATAATTTCCTTCAACGGTTCGAGCAGGTCAAAAACTTCTTTTATCTCAGTTACTTTGTTTTCATATAATAATCACGTATAATAATGTTTTGAAAAAAGAAATTGTATTGAAAATATATTATTTATGTAGGTATGTTTTTTTAAATATTATTGCATAATTAATATATGTTCATACATAATTACCTAGTACCTGGATGACCGAGCTTTGCTCGGTATTTTTTTTTTTTTTATGTATTGTGTTTTTTGGAAATTATATTTAAGTATATTATTCGCCAATAGATGTCAGGAAGAGTCATAATAAATTGGTACTACTCAAACGCCTCCTATTTGTTAAAAAAGTAAGTTTAAGTCGATAAAACACGAATATGACATTTTCTAAAAAAGATTCCTAGCTAGATCGATTTATCGCCCCCGAAACCCTTTATATACTAAATTTCATGAAAATTATTGGAGCCGATTCCGAGATTACAATTATATGTATATATATATATATCTATATATATAAAATTCTCGTGTCACAGTTTTCGTTGCCATACTCCTCCGAAACGGCTTGACCGATTCCTCTGAAATTTGGTAAGCATATTGGGTAGGTCTGAGAATCGGCCAACATCTATTTTTTATCCCGATATTCCTACGGGATACGGACTTACGCGCGTGAA
The DNA here is from genome assembly GCF_012273895.1 of Zerene cesonia. NCBI lineage: Eukaryota > Metazoa > Arthropoda > Insecta > Lepidoptera > Pieridae > Zerene > Zerene cesonia. The sequence goes on from NC_052117.1 coordinate 1,088,550, forward strand.
ACCGCGGGGCGCAGCTAGTATATATATATATATATATATATATATATATATATATATATATATATATATATATATATATATATATATATATATATATATATATATACAAGAATTGCTCGTTTAAAGATATAAGATATAGTTAATTATGTAATTACCTAATGATATTTATATTTTATTGTATTTGGTTTGTACACTTAATTTTGAATAATTACAAAAGAAAACAATTATAATAACAGAACTGTAAAAAATGGGAGTTCTACTAAATACAAATTTTTATTTGCCACTTTAATTAAGCTCTATAATATATTAATGACAACTAGTTATCCTTCATCGCGCGGCTTCACTCGCGTAGTGAAAGGCAAAAAAGGACAGTCCCGGGGTGCTTTTTTGTGCTTTGTTTTGGAAATGTAGCGTGCTGCTGTGTCCGTACGGTGAGTTAGAGGCTTCTATCCTTTTCCTACCCTTCCCAGTCCATTCCTTTATTCCCTTCGTCAATCCTTTCCTTATCCTTTGTCCCATAAAATTGGGCAACGCTTTTGCAGCGGCCTTTCCTCTACAAATATATGTGGGCGGAGGTGATCGCTTACCATCAGGTGAACCACCACCTCAGTTACCCACTATTACATAAAAAAGACGAAAGAGTTTGAGTGGAATATATGTATGTTCAATCAAAAACGGCTAAACAATACATAAAAGGGGCGGTAGGGTTTGGACCGGCACAGGGTTTACCTTTTAATTAATACGGAGTAGGTTAAGATGAAGAAAGCAACGCTGCAGGCGAAATCTAGTTTTTGATTGATAGTAACGATCCCGATTTTCAGACCTACCCGACATGCACACAAAATTTCATGAGAATTGGTCCAGTCGCTTCAGTGGGAACGAACATTGTGACATAACATTTATACTTACTTAAGTTACATAACTTAAGAACCTATTGGTTGCCTACTGCTATGAGTCCGAAATGCAATCTTCATTTGTCTCGTTGATATCTATATTTGGACGGCGAGATGGTGACGAATTATGCCTAATTGAGAAAAGTAATTTATTTTTCTTAGCAACCTTTGTTTCCTCTTGTCATAGGTTATTTTTATCCCGATACGTTTTAGTCTGAGCAATAAGGAAAATTTTGTATTCTTGCGATGTCGAAACCTTGTATTCTAAAAATCTGAATAACCTACGGTTATATAAATTTATGTAATACTAGTTTTTCGCTCACTTCGCCTTCTTCGCCCGCTTCGCCTGCCTAGTCAATCGGAATTGCTATATAAGATATTTCAACGCGATAAAGAGTATATTACTGCCCAGCCTGCAATTCCAGACACAAATATCACACCATAAAATCGCACTGTTGCAATGTGAGAGAAAGACAAACAAACACTATTTCGCAATATATAAGGATCATACTTAAATGATTCAACATTAGTAAGATATATTTGTATTGTTTCCGTTGATGACCGGGATACTACCCTTCATCCTTCCTGGGGTCTCAAAATAAATTTGTGTCAAATTTCATCGTAATCGATTGACTGATTTGGGCTGGAGGGACAGACAGACAAAAACTTTCGCGATTGAAAAAGTGACATAAGTTGCCTGAAATGAATTAAATGCTAAACTTAGTTGTTGTAATTAATAATATTTGAAGGAATTTGGTTTTTTTTTTAATTAGAGTAAAAAGGATTTATTACTATTAAGTATATTTAAATTGATCGTAGTATTAATTTACCCTATAGGTACTTTTTATTCGAAATGACTTGACTACATGATATGATTAAACATGGGCGATCTCAGGGCGGGCGGATTATGCTTTAATCCTTACTTATACAGTTATTATTATAAAAGTGAATATGTATCATACATTTAATAATTTACTTAATTTAGAATGCTTACAGTATAACTAGCGGTCTGCCCTGGCTTCGCTCGTGGTACATGCGTAATCTGAGCCCTGCAGCTCAGGAAATGATGTACCTATTGAACGGTGTGCGCATTTGAAATATGTCAAGTGATTCCTGATATTACCGCGTTCAAACAAACTCTATAGCTATATTATAAGTATAAAAGAATAGATAAAGTGGACAGTTCGAGATGGGACGAGTACCTATGCAGAAAATTTAATTGAAATTAATCGCTGTAAACTCAAACTCAAACATTTATTTATTCAAATAGACATCTTCTAGAAGAAATTTTGAATCTTCCTAACATAGTTTTAACATTTACCATCGGTTCGGAAAGCAGCTTACGTTTACATATATGACTAGGCCCTCGTCCCGGTTCCGCCCGGATATCTAGATTCTTGTTTTATCCCAAGGCAGCATTTTATTTAAAAATATCCTGTCACCCAAGTCAGCTCATACCCTGTCTGTATAATAAATTTTATCAAAATCAGTTCAATTGTGTCAGCGTGATTAAAGGACAAACATCCAATCAAACAAACTTTCTCATTTATAATATTAATGTGATAGTGTGATAAATCATATATTACGTCAATTCTGAAATGTAACAGAAATTTCTAATAATTACGATATCGCTAATTTTGAACCCAAGTTCTCAAAAACGACGTTAACATGTGTCAAATCTAATCAATCAATAATTCAAATACAATCCATAAGAGACATATATATCCCTGGTGCGTCGGGTGCGAGACATTCCCAATACAATATTAAAATGTATTGCGATTATATTAGATTGTCAATATATAAACCATTGCTGTAAGTTATTTCATCTATGGTATAGAATAGAATAATTTCATGTACTAATATAGTTTTAACTAACAAAATGAGTTTTTACAGTTGCTCGATTAAATAAATATATTATTATTATTATTAATAATATTCTAACCTTTTTTGTTTTAGTTTATTTATTATATGTTTCATTCAGAAATGTTATCTATAAAAATACATTAAAAATAAAGTTGTCAATATAAAACCAATGAAATTCTATCAGATTTTTTTTTTTAATTATTCAAGTACAGTTTCATGTTATCTTTGACAATACAAAGAAACATCTCTCCTAAGCTTAGAGTATACAAAGTCACTAAATAGTATAAAACAAAGTCGCTTTCCGCCTTCTGTATGTCTGTATGCTTAGATCTTTAAAATTAACCAACAAATTTTGATGTGGTTTTTTTTCATAAATAAAGTGATTCGAGAGGAAGGTTTATATGCATAATAATTTAGAAATTAGGGGGGGGAAAGTGATTTACTCCGAATTTAACGCATGCGAAGCCGCGGGCGGGATGTATGTTAGTTATGTAAATTAATATTATAAGCAGGAAAACTTTGTGTTTTTGTATGTTTATCTGTAATGTTTACACACAAACAACGGAGAGGATATCAAAAACTCTTTCACCATTAGATTGCTGCATCTTTACTGAGTGACATAAACTGTATGTTTTACGCTACTTTGTTACAAAAATTATCACAATTACGAAAAAGTACAACGTAACATGTATTTTATTTATTTTTTTCTGATGATTATTATCACAAGCCTTTACAGGTCTTTGTTCAATTCAACAGTGACTTAAAAACTTACTAAAATAAGATAACTAAAAGCTATCATTTAACAGTAACGTAGCGTACTTCATAACTCTTGCAACGTCACTCAATGGACTATAAAAGTTGTTAAATTACGGAATCAACAAGGTTAGTCCACGTAGTGGGTACCTAAAACACAAAGATTAGACAATTTCTATGCGAAATGCTGTTTTTAATCGCTTCCAATTTACGGCAAGAAGGCATTTTCTATTTTGAAATATTTGAAATTTCTCTCTTAGCCTAAGTTTTTAAAGAACAGTGGTTTAGGCCCGCGTTAATTGACTTTATTTTACATGATTCAAGAGGAATATTATTTTATTATATCTTCGCCTTGAATCTCTTCAACTCAGGCGATCTATTAAAAAAAACACCGTAATCTGTTTCTTTATTTTTTTAAGATGCATGCACATGCAGACGGCGAAAAGTTACTTCGTATTTTTCTATGTAGTGATTAGTTATCCGCCCCCGCCTTCGCCCATGTTTGGTTATGTGAAATTCCCACGTGCATGAGATATTTCACTGTGGTAAGTAGTAGCATATATCACTCTATGTTCTATAACCTCTGAACTACATCCAGACACAAAGATCATACCTTAAAGACGCTCCATTGCGACGCGAAAGAAAGACAAACAAAGAAACACACTGTCACATTTATAATATTGGTAAGGATTAGTCTGAATGGAAACGAATGAATATGTAATCGGGGAGATTTCAGTTAGTTCAGTTTTTATCAGTTATTTAGGGAATAATGAAGTTTTCTACTTGCGCATGGATTTTGGATATCAGTGAAGTATTATTTGAATTCATCGATTATAAACAAATTAAAATAGACCAATCATTTCTCTTTGTAATGTCGTTGTAGATTAAGTTTATCGATCATTCTGTGAGTATCTCACTTATACACTTATATTATAAAGCACTAATGATTCACCCCGTCTTCACCCGTACGTTTTTTTCTCTCCATAAGACCCTTCCTTTTGCCTTAACAAAAACGTTAAAAAGAAATAAGGCGAATAATGTGATGAGTTTATCGCTTATACCTAATACCTTTGGCGTGTTATTTTTATTTATATAGATAATTATTAAAAAAATAAGATAACTGAAGAAGACTGAACGAATAGTACTATTCCAGATCCTACAATGGAACTAAATAACAAAAATTTCCTATAAAATATAAAGATTCACTAAAAACATGAAAAAATGAGAACCTTCTTCGTTTTTTTGGGAACGTCATTAAAAATTTTCGTATTTATGTAAAAAGTCCTTTCGTATCCCTGTGTTAGGAAACGGACATACACGGACCGATTAAACCATCACTTGTTCTTAGTTTCATATCAGACAAAGGCGCAAACGGGAATATCCACTGGATGGGATTGATATATAAAGCATTTATATGCTTTATATATAAATCTATTGCTATCTCTATGCTTTATATATAAAATAAAATAAGAGGCCGATAACTAATTTGATGTAACGTACCTTTGTTGTGTTGACGTTAGGAGTCAAGGGCCAATGTAGTCTGTTCTATTTACCCAAAGAGAAGTACATACATAGATTAATTATATAAACTGTAAGCAGTTTTGATAAATGGATCCGATTGTAACTTTATATTGTAGTTAAGTATCTAGCGTCTGCCTGTCTGTCTGTTTTGTCGAAGCTAGCTGTACTAAAATATAAAGACTTGACCCCGAAAATAGCTAATTTAATAATTGTATGTCCCATCGTAACTGTCAAATGGATGTTCCGATTTAAGTTCAGCTTATAATTGAAATATCAGGAATGGAAGTTAGCTATGTTTCAAAGAAAAATCATTTTGAAGATAGATATTGAGCTCTCGTCGCATCAAAGCCTATATTGAAAATGCAGCCCAATAACATTACTAATTTTAGTTTGTTGTACTATATGCTTAGTCAATGGCATTCTTTAGTAAGCATGTTTCGATGTCTGTGTACATTTTTTTTATACCTCCAAATGGAATTCATAATTAAAGAATTAAAGGAGGTCGTATATAATTTGACTATCATTTATATTTAATTTAAAATAGTAAAAAGTTGATACAGAAATCTTAAATTTCGATGATGATGCGCTCTATGAATACTCTATGACTCCATATATAATAACGAAAACATAACATTATAAAACACCATAAAAATAAAAATATAGGTATATTTTCTAAGCTTTCTCTTAGCTTTTGATTCTAAGAATCATTGTGTAATGGTAAAAAATACGAACAGTTTACAATAGACTAACCTACCTCGTCACTCGTGAGGTATCCGGGTAAAAAGAAGCCTATATGCTAATCCTTAAATAACGGTTGCCTAGTAGAGATGGCTTTTAGCCATAAGGCCGCCATTTGCATACTAGTTTTTGTTAAATTTTATTTCTTTTTTATATTTTAATAAATATATATAATATTTTAAATATATATATAGTGTGAAAGTGTGCAATAAAGAATAAATAAATAATACAGACTATAATCTATTTATACCAAATTGAATATAGACACGATAAGTTAACAAGCAAGCAAACATCCATACATCTATTCATCCATACTTACAAACTTTCGAGTTTATAATATTAGTAACAAATTAAACACAGTAATCCACAAGTCTTGAATTTGAAAAACAATATATTCAGGTAATTAAATTGTTTAAAAAATTACAAATAATTAATTTATACACAAGTAAACAACAACTACGTATGATAACAACATTACGACTATGATATTAAAAACTAATTTAATCCTTTAATTATATTGTATTTTTACACAAAAGGTATTATTTAATAATTAAGGTTGATCCGCTCCGAAACAAATATTCAGACACCAAAACTTTCTATTATTATAGGTTTCGACAATTGATCCATAAATTTCTTAATTACCCACAAATTACGTAATAATACAAAGGACAATAAACTTATAATCAACCTGCTTATCGTGCTCTTAAATACATTTTTCCTGGTTTTTTGAAAGAAAATACATCATCAGTTATATTTGGCGTACAAAAGTACACCTCAAAGGTTATTCATTACTTATTTCTATCTCCCGAGTCCAAAAATAAATTCTATTCCTGAATCATTTAATAAATATTTGAATGTCTAGATAGGACTATACTATTCATTCGAATTCAATTGATTTCATTAAATACATATAATTCGATATTATCCACCTCGATGATATTTAGCTATCTATAAAAATAACAATCGTTATTCAACATTAAATAACAATCGTTATTCAACATTCAACATTCAATAAACAAAAATCGTAAATATATAAAGAAATCAATATAATATAGTTACTTTTTAATTACTGACTTTTATAAACGTATAAATATCAATAAACCAAATAAATGTGAATAAAAGAATCGATTTGCAAAACTGTGTGATATAAAATAACGTTAATTGTTATTATTCGTAGTAGAACTATCGATATTTATTTAATTCAAGCAGTTTCAAACACAAATTAGAAAATAATCGAGGGAAACATCGTACATCCGCCGTCGCCATTACATGGGCTAAAGGTATATATTTTATTAGTCCAAGTTATAAATAGAAGCTTGTACATAACGTTCAAACGATCTCAACATAACAAAACGATTCCCACAGAACGTAATACAACCCCACTTTTTGTTAATATTTACAGTTATATATAACTAAACGCTTTAAAAATTACAATAGGCAGTCTGAAAGCGTATGACCTTGGCCATAAATTACATACCAGTTAATCATTTATGTCATTACGTAATCATACCGTAAATGTTATATTATTGATTCCTTGCAACTCGCGAGCGTTACACGGAAGTTTACTAACTTTACAATATTACAAAACTATCTAAATTGCGTAAATAACTAACCTAATTTGTAATAAAAGTTAATAACCTAAAATTGCTTAGACAAGGGATATAGGACTGAAAGTCGCGTCGAAGCGTAAAGTGGGCGAAGTAAGATATAGAAAAGTTGTTTTGAACAAAGAAGTGTGGTCGAGTCGAAAATAAAATATATCTTCGTGAGGCCCAGAACGGAGCGGATGTTATATAGCTACGTAGATAAAACCTTCCGCCGTCGCCAGCGCCCCAAGTGGCGACTCGGCGAAACATTCTTCATGCCGCGTACACTAGGCAAAATAAGTTACGACGGCGGACGACCTGATTATATTTATTTATTTATTCTTAACTTTTTGTTATATATGTTTTATAGATGCGTTGGTGACTAATATTGATTTCGGATTGTAATCAATCGCATTAACGCCTGTAATAAACATTAATGTCTTGGTGATTTAATATAATAGAAGAAATCATCATAATTACAGAACATTGTTTATTAATGTATTTAATGTTGTAATATTTACTTTATGTTTTAATGAGTTAAATGATTTATTTTTGTTTTTTGTTTTCTTTTACTTCACTTATTATATAAAGTAGTATTTGAATATTATTGAATTTATTATTTGCTATTAAATTATGTATGTAAATGAAAATTAAGAAAATCGATTTAACAGTAAAATAACAGAATTATAAAATTTAATATTTGTTCAATGGCAGAAAATAGAGAAATAAATATGAAGGAATAAAGTATGAAGGTATAAGGAAATGAAACAAAATGTTCATCGATAAATTTTATTTTAATTTTCAACTACTTTAAAATCCTTTCGAATACGCCCATTCTGTTAAAGCATTGACAAAGTCACCCTTAACTTCGATAAATTTGCCTAGTTCGTGAACTCTTGTTTCAACATATCTATTATATCTCTTCTTGAGGTAATCTTTAATTTCATCGTTCATTAACCAAATATCACCCTCAATTTTTTTAATTTTCGATATTTTTCGCATCCCCCTGTAAGTTATATCTAAGTAAATAGGCACGTCATGCTTTTTCGTTCTTTGAATGAAAAATGGTAAATTGTTAGCTTCTTCTTTTGGTGGGATCCATCCCGACGGATACGATTCCTTTGGCGTCACTTTAGGAATGCTTTCAAAAGGCATAAGCCTTTCTACGTATTTCCATTCTGGTGGATTTTTTACTATCTCGTAATCATATTGTTCTTTAACTTTCTCTACAAATGGAGAATGCGCATAATTTGAATAATCTCTTCTTGATGATAGTACCTGTAAATAGAACAAAAATAAATTAATATTTTTTATCAATACGCCATATTATTACGTCATCCACATATACACGTGGTTATTTTTTGAGGTTACATACACAAAATGATCTTCTATTATTTAATATTAATAAAGATTAAAATTAAAAATATTCAAACCGATAAAAAAAAACTGTTTTCAATTAAACCTGAAAATAATAATTTGCCACAAGAACAGTGAAACCTGTTTTCACGGGTGTACAGCCATAGTTCTGTCACATGTCGCGGCCAAAGCGACATTACATCGCGACGCGGATGAAAATAATTAAATAATTACCGATATAAACTTCGGGGCGACTTTTGTACCCAAATCAGCAGTGTTGTTCAGGATCAACCCGGTTTTTCCAACAAAAAATCGTGCAAACGCGCACTGTGAACGCCACACGGTCGCCATTTTGAATAGCGAATAGAGCGCTGAGCGATTGCTTGCTACAAGAGCAATAAGAACTATATTATTCGTTTCGAAGGAAACATTATGGCGGACGCCTGCAGACATTTGGGCTTTTCAAAAATCGTTTTCTAAGTTTATTTGCGTGTTTTTATTGAACTATTTCGCATATTATGGTGCATTGAGTGTCTAATTGACTTTTTATTGTGGTTTTTGACAGTTTCGTGGGATAAAATGTGAGTATTTAGTGAGTACATAACGGAGGTGCGCCACGGGTAGGGAAATGATTTGGTGCTTTCTGTCTCTCGGCCGACGCACACGCAGCGCACAGCTGTAGGTGGCGTTGCGGTCATACGACCACCAAAACATGAGATTTTCATGACTTTTCCGAGCATTATTTTTGCGCTTTTGACGCATTTTAAGTGATTATTATTACATATTAAGCATATACATAGTCTAGTAGTTCGTTTTATTATGTGAAAATGAACTATTTCAAAACATAAATATGTCAAAATTGTGCGCGAACTTGGCGATCTTATTGCATTGCTTTTGTTTATCACGAATCATAAGCACGTCTTTTGACTGATTTACGTAAGTTATTATTTGATAATCAAGTGGATAAATATACATAACATAGAGAATAACAAAGTTTCAGTGCAAAACAAAGATGGCAAAGATCATTCGTCATATAATAAGTAAACGAAGTTATTTTTGATACCATGTTAGTGATTAAATTATTTCTGTTAAATGTGTTAATTTATTCATTTCAGATTTGTTAAGCATCAATTAGAAGTATGATTAAATGACGTCACAAGAGAAGATATTACTTGAAAGAGCTTATTCTTCAAACAATTTTAGAAACAGTGAATTCTGTTTTATAGGAAGATTAATTGATATTTTATAAATTATATTATAAAGAAAAGGAAGCAATTTATGAATAGATCTACTTACACACTGTTTGTTTATTGTTGAAATTGACTTTATAAAACTTCAAGTGAGCTATATAACAAGAGATAACTACTGTCAACCTAATGTCGGAAGTACAGGGCAAATATTCATTTAACATTCCAACATGAAAACCAAACAGCCCAAGGAAGAGTCAGACAAGAGTATAGATGAGGAAACAGTAGTGGAACCAAAGACCCGAGCCAGGAAAAAGGCCTCCGACTTGGAAGAGGAGAAATCAAAGACCAGCCAAGATGAACCAAAGGCTCCACAGGAAATTAAGAAGCCAGCAGCCAAACCAAAGGCGGTAGTGAAGAAACGGCCACTTGGTATACGTAAAACGAAAAATTTGAGAGGCAAAAAAGTGGCATTAGCAAAGAAAAATGTAATCAAACAAGCAACAGCACGGGGAAGAAAACCAGCTGTAAAGAAACCAGATAACTCTCAAGATAAGGAAGCCGTCCCATTGATACCTGCATCTGAAATTAAAAAGGAGCCTGTTGACGAAACTACACCTAATTCCAGATCCTCTAGCCCAAAAACAACTGGTCGCAGATCTAGATTAAGTTCTGATATGGTCATGATGAAGTCTGTCTTAGGTGACTCTCCAAGCAGCCTCATTCTGGGTCCTCGGACAAGCCCTTATTCAATGCGTTCTGAAAGAAGTAATAGCCCTTCCTTGTTTGAAGGCAAAAACTTAAGGAGCGGCAAACCAAGAAAAGTTAAAAACAATTTACTAAATGAAGTTGTTATCAAAGAACAGAAGAAAAGGAGAAGACTGTTATCAGATTCTAAACCTGAGACGGCAGAGACTTCTGAAGAATGTAAAAAGTTGAAGCGAGGCCGCTCCTGCTCAAGAGATGGCAGTGAGATATCCAAATGCTCAGACATCACAGAGTCAGATGTTAGTCTCAATGAAACGCTTAATGAAACTGAAAATAAGGAGCTCAACAAACAAATAGACAAACCTAAGACTGAACTAGATGTAGATATTGATACTAATGTACAGATCTCGACTATTGGAAAAGTGCCTTCCCTTAATGTTGACTCCAAAACAGAAATCAAACCCGACTCTGAGCCTAGTTCTTTGACGAAGGATAAGAGAAGATTGAGCTTAAAAAGAAGTACTTCATTAGATTCCGACAACAATAATAGTAATAGGATTAAGATAAACAATTTAAATTCATCAGACATTGAACTCAAATTGTTTGAGACTGAAAATGATACGCTTTTAGAGGATCGTAGTAGTATATTAAATTGTATGTCAAAGACATTTAATTCAAAGGAAGTTTCGAAGAATATAAGGAAGGCAAGACGAGGTAAGAAGGCTGCAGCAACCCCAAGGTCTACCGCAGGCCAAAATGCCAAAAATGGTACTCTTGCAAATGACTTAGCTGATGACAAACCTGATACTGTCGATAGTCTTACTAAGGAAATTAATGATCTCATTAATAACTTGGATCAGAATATAGACTGCGATCAAGATCAACCAAGTGAAGCTAGCACAACAGTTGTGGACCAGATGCAATCTAAACCCGTCAGACAGTTCTATGGATTATCAAAACCCCTTGGAGATAATAACAGTATTGTAGCTCCGGACACTCCAGTCAAAGATAAAGATGGTAACCTGGCAATAGCAAACGAATGCACACCATCTAAGAATGATGATAGTGAAAATATAAGACTACATTACGAAGAAGATTCTGCTGAAAAATCCACAGATAATAGGCAAGAGATTACTTACAAACGCACCACCGTAGCTAGTATAGACAAACTAATGGACAGGCTCAAGGAATTTGAAGAGTTTGATAAGAGAAGACAACGCCAAGAGTCCGAATCTAAATCCACAGACAGCAAAAGTGTTATGGTCACAAATGATGTGGTCTTAATACCCAAATCTGGAGCTGATATCAAACCATTAAAAGATATGCAACCTGCAAAATCTCCAGAGAAGGTGATAGAAAAGGAAAATGTGTTGAGTTGTTTCGAAAACAATTCTGCTATTTCTATAGTGAAAAGGGATCAAGTACGTCGATCCATTGATGTGGAACTTCCCAATTCGGTGACGCTGATTAAAAGAAACAGCGTAAGCGCGCGAAAAGAATCCACAAGCTCAAATCACTCCAGAGAGTCTGATGCTATAAGTATTTTCGAGAAGTCATTAGGTAAAGATGTGACATTGACAGAAATAAGGAAATCTGTTGACAAACCAGTTGTGACCACATCACAGATTGATTTACATCAATTTGCAACCCTACAGCCTAATAACTTGACACAAACTATAGGAGGTGTGACGTTAGATTCCAGCCAGATATCTATTACACCGCGAAGTGTAGAGGCCAAATTAAACAGTAATGATGTGCAAATAACTAAAAGGAGCTCAAGGGATTCTTTATCCAGAAAGTCGTCTGGTTCAGAATTAGACGAGAAGATGGCAACCATAGAAAAAATCAAGTCACCACAACATCAAATTAAATCGCCTGAAGTATCTATTACGCCAACACCAGTAGCAGTTAAATCGCCGGAGTCAACACAACCAGTGGAAACAGAGGCACTAGCACCTCCATTAGAGGATGTTAAGACTGTTCCTGAGGAACTAGATAAAGCATCGCAGAGCGTAACGAAACTCGAATCAGCTGATAAAAAGGAAGTCAGTATTCCTGCACCCGAACCGGTAAAACAAGATTCTGAAGAAGATAATAAACCAAAAACAGCTGTAGTCGAACCTGAAATAAAACAAGACACAAGCGCTCCAAAGGAAGTAGAAAGTGACACAAAACCTGACGTCACTCCTGAAGTAAAACAAGACGAAATAAAGAAAGTAGAGGAGGTAAAGCCAAAAACGCCCAAGATAAAATCGGCGCGTAATTCGACGGAAATGCAAGCGGGGCCGAGTAACATGCTTCACGAGACGCCAGAGAGCCAGAAACGCAAAGAAAATGTTCTACGAACGTTGGGTCTGCTGACGCACAAGGCGGCGAATGAGGCTAAGATAAAGAAACTTCGAGAGAAGGAGTTTATATATGGGGCGAATTATACTATGATGGGGAAGGGGAAAGCGTCGAAGTCTGATTACACGGGCACGCTGAAGACTGTGATAAAGTTGAACAGGGGGAATGGTGATAAGAAGAAGCATAGGAGTTCCTTGAAAATGACCTTCCAAAAGAGCAAGAATCGAGGCAAGCCGCCCATGGAGATCGGCGAGGCGGGCAGCGAGGATGACGCCTACTACACCATAGAACGAAGAGAGGTGAGGTTTTATATATTTCCCATACTTTTAACACTTTCACATTACAAATATGTGTAACTTTAAAACATCATAGCATTATAAACGGTTAATATTTGTGTTTCTTAATGTTTATGGTTGTTAGGAGTGAACTAAAAATCTGTATAAAATACTGCACCTGTTTCAACACCATCAGGAAGCTTTTTTGCAACCAAAGCTACATTCTTATCTTTGTTTTAATTCCAGTAAAACCCATATAGAGTTGGCAACCAATGTACCAATAGTAATTAATAATAATTTTTAGAGCCCTTATAAAATTTAAGCCTTCCATCATACAGGATATCAGGAAAAATCATAGTGAAGATAAAAAAGCTCATTTATAAGCTCTACAACAATATTGAATGAATTCTTTAAATGAAATTAACCAATACAATACTTGAAGTAAGAATCAGACTCAGCTATATGAATTTGATTAAATTAATAATGAAAGCTAACAGCTATTAGGACAAAATATAGTTAAAAAATAGTGTTGATATCGAAGCTACCTATTATATCAATATGAGAAACAATTTCACATAATTAAAAAGTTATTTAACAATGTACTCATTTGTTGCTTGGTCATAAAAATTATCTTATCTGAAATATATACAGAATCATAGCATTGAAAGCTTCAGACAACATACTTTATACTAATTTTAAAAGCCTTTCAGCTTCACCTGTATGTTTGTATATACCATGTTAGTTCTTCATGTTTTTTAAGTTAGTTAGTAGTAGGTTATAAATGACTCCCTTTAGAATTGATTAAATAAATACTTTGTACATCACCAATGGTCGGTGACTACAATAATTTCATGAGTGTATCTTACTGTTGATATTTCCTTAAGTATACTCCGTATTATACATTGGCATAAGTTAATCAAAACAAAATCTCAACTTAAAGTTACTTATACTATGCGAAGTTACACTTAAAAGTTTCCAAATTAATTATATCAACGTCTTACAAAGAAAGAACAATAACAAAACTAAATTATCTACATGACTAAGCTAATTTCAGAGAGTAATTGAATCAACATTTGAGAAGATTATGGTAAATTAATTTAGAATTAAGTTGTTTATAAAGTTATTCTCATAGTCAATCTAATAACGAATTTAAAAGTTATGTTTTGGGTAATGGTTTCACTTGAAAATCCTACTTAATATTGTAAATACGAAAGTTTGTAAGGATGTGTGTGTGTTTGTTGCTCTTTCACGCAAAAACTACTGAACCGATTACAATGAAATTTGGTACGTAGACAGCTGGCAACTGGAATAACATATAGGCAACTTTTTATCCCGATGTTCCTACGGGATACGGACTTACGCGGTTGAAACCGCGGGGAGCAGCTAGTATTTTAAAATTCCACTTACACTTATAGAAAAATGTTGTTAAAGTTATGCATACAATTTCATATTTTATTATAGTTTGGTAAGATTGGATTAGCCGGGAGTATAAGTGTTCATCCCTGATATTATAAAGAGGACGAATTTGTATTTTGGTTTGTTTGTTTGTAATGGATAAACACAAAAACTACTGGACAGATTTTAAAAATTCTTTCTGAATGAGAAAGCTCCAACTTCACAGAGTGGCATGGGCTATATATGTATGTACCACGAGCAAAGTCGGGGCGAACAGCTACTTAAATATAAAGCAAAATAGTTACCATATATATTTAGTTTTTTCGAATTTTATTTGACAGTAATTATCTGTCTTAATTAAGTCAATTGGTGAGCTTTAATGAAAAGCTTATTATTGTCCATTGTGTATTTATTTAAAAAGTATATAAACAGCAAAAAAGAAACAAAGAGTATTAATAGCACATAAGCTTTTGTCTTTATTTTTGCTCTGTTTCATTTAAAGTTAAAAGTAATGTACAATTTGAGATGAAATGATAAAAGAAAAGCTCTTTACGAGAAGTTTAATTGAATGCTTAAGCTTTTTATTATGCAAACATTAATGTTTTCTTTTTTGGTTTCTCTTTTATTTTATAGTAAGGCTTGTTTCCAGTGCAGTTGTCATAATTTAATAATTTCAAAAATATTTTATAATGAATTTTAATTATTTTATTTAATAAATTAAAATTCCTCCACATTATGTTGTTTGTTTGTTGAATGGATATAAATGATAACGTATTTTTTTCTTGTTTTATATTTAATTAATAATTTAAGCTGTGCCCCGCGGTTTCACCCGCGTAAGTCTGTATCCCGTAATAATATCAGGATAAAAAGTTGCCTATGTGTTATTCCAGTTGTCCAGCTATCTACGTAACAAATTTCATTGCAATTTGTTCAGTAGCTTTTACGTGAAAGAGTAACAAACATATAGATACACATACTCATAAACTTTCGCATTTATAATATTAGTAGGATTATTGTACAACTTATAATTTATTTATTTATAAGTAATTGACTCCAGAGACGTCCTCCTGTCTTCGAACTGATAAACGCCGGTAGTTATGTTTGACTTTTTTTTTTTTTTTGCGGAAATGTCTTTAGTTTTTCTTTCACGAGATATTTGTATATCAAGTTATAAAAAAACACAACAAATAATGAATTTGGTAGCGTAATTGGTCCAGCTGTTTACGCGATTCATAATATTATAATATAATATGTAGGTTTGCCGTAAGATTTGTTTGCGTTTTTTCATTCGTCACAAATTTAGTATTGTACTTTGAAAAATAAGAATTTTACGAATGCATATAGATAGTAAAATATCTACAGAATCGGATAATATCAGTACATATAACTTGTAATTACGGACATGAATTTTGTATTACATTTGAATGACTTGTATCGACTTCGCCCGGGTTAACCCGGAATAAAAATTGGCCTAAGTTACTAAGGAAAAAATGGGCTTTCTAATGGTATAAGAATTTTGAAATCCATACAGTTGTTATTGGGCTTTTTCTATATAAGTTTTACTTACAAAAATACACATTTTTCCTGTTTGTAATTTAATGTCGATGTAGATTGTACATATTAATTAGATGACACTAATATTATCGTATTCTATATATTCTCATTAAAACGGTTCAATAAATTTCGATTTAATTTAATATACATATAACATATACAATTTTATTGCGTTAAATTTTATATACTTGTTATATATTTGTTTTAAATATTAATTTCTTGATTTTTTTTGTTTCGCAGGGCGTCGCCGGCGCAACATCGGACGGTTCGCACAGAAAGTCACATTACAGTAACCGAAGTAACAACCACGGTGTGTGGATAACTGTATTTCTAACCTTGCTATGGGCGAAACAATTAAAACTTCATACTGTCCCGCTGAGGACTAATAATAATAATAGTTTTTGCGCGTAAAGCATAAAGCTACGTAACGTGATAAAAAGGACAGACTTTTACCTCGTAGTTTTATCTATTTATGATATTAATTAAGTATTAAAGTTAATATATATCATCTGAAATTGAACTCTATTTTGTCCGCTTTATCGTTCGATTTATTTTTTTGTGAAAAGAAAATACAATGTATTCATTCACTTAAGTTTAATTTCTCGAGTCTATTTACGATTAATAAACAGCTTGCATTATGAGCTTATAATAATGTTGCCAAATGAAATTTACGATTCTTAAAATTTTAAATAATTGTTTCGCTTATAACAATCCGTAGCATCGGGTTTTTAATATTTAATGTATAAAGTTTTTAACTTATCTTTTTATCTTGTATTTTTTTTTTCCTCAAATTCTGATGCTACAAATAATTAAACTAACAACAATTAATTGCATGTTCTGAATATATCGATTAACTGGTTAATACATCGTGTTATTTAAATAATATACAAAGGAAATTATTCTATTTGTTTTTCGTCACAAAAATTCAATTCAGTATTTATTTATTCTTATAGTAATATAATATGGAATCTTTATACTACACACGCCCAAATATATAATTTATATTAATTGAGCAAAACGATTATTCTTTCTTATTTAATTCCTAATCAAAAACAATTATATTTGTATAATTTTAATGACATATCATTTTAATTGGACATTTATCACACTTGGTGTTGGGAAAAATTAATTAAAATGCTCACAAATAGTTTAAATAAAATTGGACGATAGAGGAGAAATCACCCTTGTACATAAAATTTGAAAATTTAATTAGGAATTTTGCCATTGCATAAATCAAACTTACAGTACAATAATTAATTTTTGCATTTTTTCATTAAGCATATATTAATTACGGAGTTATTAAAACATTCACTGTTTTAAGGACTTCGTTTTCCGCTTAGATAAATTTGACCAATTATTATTGGTCCATTAAGGGAGCTCGGACTAAAAGTGTTTTTCATAATTATGTATATGTAATAGTATGTGTTCCATCGCATTCAAAAACAGATAAATGTATAATATGCTTCAAGTTATATGCTAGATAGATGTAATGTTGAAATCATAATGCTACAAGTTTAACACGATAGAAAAATATCACAAAGGTAAAAAACTATGTAGTCCCTCTAACAGAAAAAGATAGTCCAATAATTTAAAAAAAACATCTCACGTAATTAATGGACACCTTCTTGGCTAGAATATTGCCTAAGATCCAAATAGTACTACCAATTGTAGCTTAATTATACAGACAAATTCGAAAAGATGTCCCCAAAACTTCACGTATGCGAATAAGCTGGGATATATTAGTGTATAGTTTGAGCCGACATTTTTTTAGACTTTGGCTTTGTACCGTGAATACACCTTAAAGTAATGCAAATAAGATTGATTTTGATTTAACGTTCGTATCTTTCGAATTGAATTCTGACAAACATGTTTGAGGGCTGTTCTAAGTTCATAATGTATAAGATGTCTAATTGTTTTAAGGATGAGAGAGAAAATGCTTTTATTACTGCCTACTAATATAGCTAAAAACCATCTAGATAGACTTAAAACTCGATTGAAAAAACCGAATTTCATTTGTTTAATCCGTTTATCCAATATATATAAGAATATCCAATATATATTAAATATATATAAGAATGTTTCACTATAACACCCCGTGTTAAAAATGCAGTAGGAACTCGCTTCCTCGACCCTCATTCTTACAAATTTGTGATACTTTCAAATTAATTTAACAAGTAGTCCGATTAACTGAGCTTCTACGGAAGGTAACTTCTACGTAACACATAAGTAACATGTATACATTACAACCGTTGATATACTAGCTTATGCCTGTGTCATCGCTTCGTATTGTTATCCATAGCTACCCATTACGTAGGAGTTGAATTTATAAAAAATGCTATTTAAGTGAAAGTCTCTATCACATTATTTCAAATCTTCAATAGTTGATTTGTCTTGAAACACCATATTATTGTCATTTGCTACTAATGATGTAAATTTCACAATAAATTTATTTATTCATTTATAATACTTTATTGTAAAAAACAGAAAGTAAACCTTATACAAAGTAATGGCTCAATGATATTTCGTACAAAAGCCTGCCTTGTAGGAAAGAAAATGTTTGAAGTTTTGAGGGTTAGCGTAAATAAATAAAGTAAAGATATATAATTTAGTAGTAATCCACAAGTATAAGGTTCGTAGTTTTGCGGAGGATAGCGATATATTACTTTTAGTTATTCCCTTACGACTTATGACATGACTTTATGACTAATAAGCTCATGTAAACTTAGAAGCTCCTAGTCTGAATTTATAATTTCTATTTATGTATCTTGATATAAGACCTAATAATATTTATGTATATGTCATTAAGTCTGTAGCTATAAAAACGGATGTACTAACTTGTTTTTCAAAGATTACTCTGAAAAAAAAAAGTAAGTAGGTTGTTATTACTCACCATTGAGTTTCCTACCTATGCTTCTCAGTAAAAATGAAATTCTTAATTTTTTCTTTCCTAATTAAACACCTCGGTATAATGTGGATAATAATACACGCATAAATTAGCTCTTATAATTGATGGACATAAATAAATGTCTAGTCTAACTATTTAAAAGACACTAAACGTAATATATAGTTAATGACCAATAATTAAAAAATGGCAAACAATTAAATTTACTTCACTTAAAAATATCGAAACATATTCCGTAACTTGTATTAGTACATATAATAATATATGTATATATAAATGTAATGTTATATATTAAAATACTAAAATTTCTAGTTCTTTCCAGGTAAACAATAATTGAAACCTAGACTATATTATGTCGCACAGATGGGGAAGCAGTCCCAGAGCCGGAACCGAAAGAGACCCTGAACCTGGTGATACCTGAGAAGGCGTCATCGTTCAGTATCCACCCGGGGAGGCTGTGCATGGACCAGTGTTTCTACTGCGGCGGCAAGTTTGGCCTGTTCGATACGCCATGCCACATTGCGCAGATGAAGAGCAGCGAGAGGCAGAAGAAAGTTTTGGACAGTGAGTTGCTGCTTTAGTAACTAACGTTCCCAAAAATTAGAAGAGGTTCCCAATTCGACTAATGTATTTTTGTTTCGTTTGTCGATTATCTGACGTGATTATTTCTGTGTTTAATAGCGAATTGCTGTTATTTTGTCCCCTTTAGAAAAAGGAGGAGTACCTCCCCGTTAAGGAGATCGGTGGGTAGCCTTTTTTTGTAAAAAAGAATAATCTTATTTTAAATAAAATTAAATTAAATTTAACAATGACCGCGTTCCTTCGACACAATATTGTAATCATTGAAATATTGTTTCATGTTAGTTGAGATAGTTTTTAATTATCTCAATATCTCAATATATGGCACTCCACGCCATCTATTGTGACTATTAGGTACATGGAACCAAAAGTAGAACAAATTCGATTGTAGAGATAATTAGGTACATGAAACCAAAGAGTAGAAGAAATTCAATTGTAGAGGTGGGATCACGGGTGGCCGAGAGGCTAGGCGTTGCTACGGTTTGGCAAAAAGACGTGGTTTCGTATCCGGCCTCGTGACCAAACATTCTTTTTTTGAATTGAATTTGAATATTGAAATTGAATAATAATGATAATAATTAATGACTCCTTCCCCAGACGAGGAGAAACTGACGATAGACAGTTGCCTCTGCGACGCGTGCTACCGCCACGTGGACCGGCGCGCGAACTGCCCCTCGTACAGGAAGCGGCCCATCGGCAAGCCGCTGGATCTGCCCCAACCGACCTCGCCGCCTAACACCGCGTGAGTGTTGATGCTAATTTTTTATAAATACTTTAGTTGTATTTGCTTATCTCATGATCTGCATTTCGTTTTCGTTAGGATAGACTGTTTAATGCGCCTTTTTTATCAGCCTCTTCTAACCAAAACTCTATAATAAGATAGAATAAAATAATTTAAGTTAGTCCAACTTTTATGTCAAAAATGTTATCTTTTTTTGTGGTCGTTATACCCCAAAATTATGGACGGGTAAGACAAAAAATAATTCTTTTTTTTTGTCAATATGGTTAAAACACGTTTTATTGTATAATTACAATTATATATCAAAAATTCATTTTCTGTTTGAAAATGTATGCCTTCAAATTTAATGTTTCTATTAATAGCACGCAATTCTGCTATTTTGTGGTCATGGATTATTTAGAATAACAACTCTCTATGCTTTTCATAGACTATTAAGGTGGATATTTTTTTTATTAATCAATAAAATGTATTTATCGTCCGGCAGCGGTCCCGAGAAGCCGGCGAGCCCGCCGCTAGAGGAGGAGAGCGAGGAGGAGCCGCCGGAGGCGCCCGGGCGCCTGGCCGCGTGCCACACGAGCGGCTGCGGCGCGCCGGCCGACCACACCATACGCAGGAAGTGGCTCATCAAGATGCGCTCCAGCGTCAACAAGCTGGTGAGTGTGCCGGTTGCCTGGATGCTCTGGATGGATGGAATGTTTCATGTGTGGATAGTTTTGTTGTAGTTTTTTTTTTTAATATGACCCGTTTCCCTTTTCCGCACTTTTCCCATCCTATCTCTGAATAACAAATGTCAAAAGGTAGTGACGATCGCCTTTTACAGACCATTAGTTTAGCACCCAATTAGCAAAATCACTACCCTTTTCCTTACCATTCCTTTATTCCTCTCGCCAAACCTTTCTTAATCTCTTCCCTTTCTTAATCTCTTCTTAAAGTCAGCAATTCTTTTGTAGAGGCGTAAGGTCTGCTGCTGTCTAAGGTCCATTACTTTATGCCTCTATAAATGTTCATGGGCGGTGGTAGGCCTTACTATCAAGACCCACCAGCTCCATTGCCGACTGTGAAAAAAGCTACCTCGGTTACCCGCTCTGACATAAAAAAATGTGAGACCTCATGGCAGTCACTAAAAAGTGTTTTTACTGAATGCTAAATATTATTTATAATACAAACGCTAAAATGAGTCTATACAACGATTTCCAGCTAAAACTAGAAGGCGACTACCCGGGCCTGCACACGATCCCCCTCTGCGGGGAGCACTACCGCGCGCTCGCGCCGCTCATGGCGTGCGTGCTGTGCCGGCGCAGGCTCACCAAACACCACAATCTGCACTTTATACACCATGTAAGTGTTTAAAGTGTCTTATAATAAAACGAGTCACAAACAATGTTGATATTTCAAATCCTACTTATATTATAAACGCGAAAGTTTGTAACTATGGTTGTATGGATGTTTGTTACTCTTTCACATGAAAACGGCTTATCGTGTAGGAAATTTTGTACAAAGATGGATTGTAGTGTGAATTAGCACTTCGGTTTTTTTACATTATTTTGTTATATCTCAAAGAGTTTAAGCAGAAATTTTGTTGTAAGCTTTCAAAATAATATCCATTTTAGTCTCTCCAAGTTATAGTTTGCCAATGTGCTAAAAGCTTAATGAATTATATACAATTTGGAATTTACACCAAGGTATAGTTTTACACTTAACAACTTAGCTTTAGGTATTTTAAATGTATTCAACCAAAACCCACCACCTACATTTTTTTCGTGATGTAAGTGTAAGTATAAAGTGAGACAATTTCCATTTGTGTTTAGTGTAAAATTAAATTATGTTCATTCACCGAGTGACACACACTATAATATACATTTGCACTTACACTAAAGTGTATAAAAACACAAGTGAAGCATGGTTTGGAAAGCATTTTATACATGGTGTAAGTTCTCAGATATGCTCATGTGTTTATGTGAAAAGTGATTGATTTCACCAAGTGACATAATATGCACTTTACAGGTTATTTTATTTTTATAATTGAAAATAAAATGTAATTTTTCGAATTCATCAATTGACATATACAATTTATGTGGCAGTCAAGTGTTACAATTTAAAAATTAAATTTAACTATTATTTATTACAAAGCAAAAAAAACATTATTATACAATAATATATGAACATATTTGTAAAGTCCACTAAAACACAACATTAACACTTTTCATCCACCGAACGAACCGCTAACAACTCGTTAAACCTTCCAGGGCTACACGGACCTCAACCCGCTGTTAAAAGAGGCCGGCGTGCCCGTGCAGTTCACGGAGCGGCCGGTGCTGTGCAAGGTGTGCCGGTACTACTGCACCTTGCTGCAACGCCCGGGCCATAATGATAACCACGCTAGGGCTTATCGGCGCAAGTATGTGTTTAACTAGCTAAATATACTTTTGTTTCGCAAAGTGTGATGTTAAGTTATGTGAAATTGTTAATTTTCGTGTCTCTTTGTTATTGTTATGTTGTTAGCTGATCAATTTTAGTGATAAGAATAAGAAAATTTTGCATTTCTTGATGTCTGATTATGTTCAATAATTAAATGTAAAATTGTAATGTAATTTGAAAGGATATTCAACTGAACAGACTTAAATGAATACTTGTAAAATGCCTTATACCTTTTACCTACCCATTTCCTTATATAAATATTTTTCGGGCATTTCAAACTGTAACTAAATCACCTAACCACCTATAAAGTACTATTTTGTTTAATTGTAATACTAAGTATTGTAAGCTTATAAATATTAGTTTTAAAGAAACATTTCAAATATACAAGAGACCACAATTTAATTCAAATAAATTGTGTTTTCAGATTACTTCAGATATACAATGTAGAAATACCGCCTGAGTTAGAACAAGAAACGGAAGACAACGCCGCACTAGAAGACTGTAACAACAGCGCAAACAAACAGAAGAAGAAAACAAAGATCAAAACCAAACAAAGGAAATCCACCGAACCAGAAAAGGACAGCGAATCTTCCGAACGGACTACGGAAAGCTCACCAGAGAAAGAGAAATTAAAGGAGGAGTTAGTTGAACCCGCTCAGAATACTCAACCGCTAGAAGAAGATATCGAGAGTCTCATTTCGTCCAATAAAATACCAGTACCAGGAGCTAAACCACCAGAAATGGTGCAAAGTGACTGTTCAGAATCTGACATGGCAACTGACGAAACACCCCTCATACCAATAGACAAACAGACAGAATTACGATATTTACTCCAGAAACAAAACAACCCAGCACAGTTCCAACACAAACCAAACTTGACACAGAAAAACAGAAACATCCTGAAAGTCCAGAATGTTGGTATACAGAAGATCGGACAGCAAAACAGAATCCACGAAAAGAACAGCAAGAGAATACAGAAGTTAGGTCAAATTGTAGTACATAAAGAAAAAACGGCCAAAAAGGAGGGAGAACTGGAAATATTCGATCCAGACAAAGCAAAGGAAGCTCCTATTATCAAAAATATCTCACTCAATGATGAATGCACAATTGAAACAATACCAAACAAGAAACCAGCTGATATAAACACACTTAAAAACAAATGGCAGTTGTCGGAAAGTTTCAGTCAAGTGAAGAAAAATTTGAGTGAGCTATCAAAGAAGTTAGTTGATAAGGAACCAAAGAAATCTTCAGATTCGAAATACTCGAATCCGGTCAAGCGGTTGGAGACGAATCCATCGATTTCGGTGCGGGAATTATTCCCCGGTGAGGAAGAAATGAACTTGCAGTGTAATATAGAATTCAATAACGTAAAAGGCGTCACGCCTGAAGGTTGGGAGAAGTGCAACACTGTGATCCAATATGATGTGGAGACTAAAAAGCTCTGGAACGAGTTGCAGCGGCCATACGGAAACCAATCGAGTTTCCTGCGCCATTTGATCCTTCTAGAAAAGTATTTCAGGAGTGGCGATTTGGTCCTATCTCACAATGCGTCTCCCCACGCCGCTAATTATAGCACTTCGGTACAGAGTAGGTTGCGAGCCTACGACAACGTGACCGTTGAACCGTCCAAACCAACGAGCCTGATCGAGTTCCGAAAGAAACCGTCAATGAACGGCAAAAGCTTGTTGAAATCGAGTCAGAACTCGGAGACGAAAAAGTTCATGCCCCCACCAGAGTTTGCTAAACCTAAGCCCAAAGAAAAGAAGACTAAGCAATTGCCTCCGGAATTAATTGCTATAAATACTCCTAATGCTCAAGGGAGGAAGGCAATACAGAATGTATTGCATAATATTCAACAGTTGGTTAAGGGTGTGTCGGCTTCGGATCCTACGGAAGTAGCGGCCGCGCCTCTACCGACGCCTAAGGTAGATAAGGAAAAGAAAGAATCAAAGGCAGACAAAGAGAAAAAAGAATCGCCTGCGCCAAAAGAGAAAGATAAGAAAGAAGGGAAAAAAGACACACCTAAAAAGCAGAAGGGGGGTTGGAGGCCTACCCTAATGCCAATTACTCCGGTAAGTTGTGTTTTTTTTTCATACTATGCAATAATAATGCATACTCAACCAATATTATTTGTATATTTATTTCTATTCTGGTTCTATTCAAAGTAAAATTTCTTATTTAATTTCTGAGAAATTTTTATTGCAGTATGTTGCTCTAGATTATAAAATTTTATAATTATTAAAAATATTTAAGGCACACACGATATATATTAATTTTAATTAGCATTGGAAAGTTAAATACATATTCCATTTGGAATATAAGTAATCTCACTCTTTAGGAATTTATACCGATCATTATGCTTTTATTTTACAGGAGAACCTCGCGAAGATAGCTCGTGAGCCACTCAAAACAGCGGTCGACGGCCACAACTTGCCCAGCCTCGTGCAAGTTTTATCGGCCGGCAATCGCTACCACATCACCTTCGAAGACTACAACAAAATGTGTCTCATCCGCCGCGAGCGGCAGCAGCGGCTGCAAGAGAAAGAAGCCAAGACCAAGCGACCCTCCACCGAAGAGACCACCGTCGTGACGGAGATACAAACCTCAGCCATGCTGGGCAACGGAGGCACGGTCGTGCAAAACATCACCACAGACAAAGAGCTGGACAAGAAGGAAGAGCTACAGCTACAGATCGGAACAAACGCAGCGACGATACTGAAGAACGTCGG
>NC_052117.1:1115091-1125615 GCF_012273895.1 Zerene cesonia
CAATACTGTCCACCCCCATTAAAATGCCGCAGCTCCTAACGGCCGTATCCATCACCAGTGAAACGATACAGAGCAGCCCCATTATCACAACGAGTCCAGTTGTGCTACCGAAGATTCCTAAATCGTTAACAGTCATACCACAGACGGTGGTGGGCAACCAAGTGGTTCCCGTAGTGACCACCGCCCCGTCTCAAATTGAGCCGAGACCATAACGAAACCTGTTCTTTTTGGTTGTGTAACAACCAAGCTACGCGGCAAAACCAATATGGATTGTAAAAAGATAGTGCAGTGTTTGTGTGGTTTTGTTCGCGTGTGACTAAGTGAGAATGTTTAAGTGAGAACCAGAGGAGCCTTATTTGTAAATATTAGTTTAATATCGAGCTGTGAATATGGTGACGACGGGATCCGCAAATGGTATGAAGTCATCCATTATTTATTAATATTTATCATCCGATTCAGTTTTGTAAGCTAGCAAATACATTCACTGTGATTATCAACCTCTTTTTTTTCATCCCTTTGTTCCTACGATTACCGAAATTTTTATTTTTCAAAATTCTCTAGTCAGGATCAAAAATGCATTTATAATTTATTGTCGATGAATTCGTCAACTTCATAACATTTGCGAGAATGTAGACAATTTACATGTAATTTATATTGTTTAGAAGTTATTACAATCTAGTTCTAATAAAAATGTTAAATACCTAGACTGTTCTTATTTTTTCTTAATTACTTTATATGTATGTATTTATAAAAGGAGGTTTCGCATTCTGTTAACTATTTCTTTGCAACCTACAACACATTAGTATTATTTAGGACAAAATTTTCATAATTTATATAGGTCACTTGTTTAATTTAACAGACATCTTGTATAGAAATAAATTTTTTAAAACTGTTTCTGTGTTTAAATTGTAAAAAAGAGAAACTGTCTGAAGTTAACAAAATGGGGACACACTGTAATAACTTCAAACAACCAATTAATTTGTATAGTGTGTAATTATGAATATATCACTGAAGCATATTTTTCCATTTGTTATCATAATAATTAATGTTTCATAGAAACTAATACATGTATCGATAGTATAGTGAATAGCGCACTAATCAACCAAATACCATAGATTGAGAATAAACAATATTTTATTACAATCTACAAATCACTGACCAATACATTAAGTTCTGAGTGACGATGTGCAAGTCACAGTGTAAATACGCGTATTTTAGGCTCATGGTTGATTGTAAGTGAAATACGTTATATATTGTTGAATTAATGGATATAGTATATTATTTTGGTTCAATTTTGTAGATTATGATCCAATGTTACATTTAGAAGTTACTTGTGTTGGGGTGTTGCTGTTTGAATTAGTATCTATTGTGCATATCACTCTGATTTAAAAGCAATAAAAGGATTTGTATGTAAATGCAATATTTCTAAAGATCTCAAACTATTTGGCCTAGACATACAGAAAAGTGCCTCATAGGTAACTCCTTTTTTATTTTTTGAACACTTCATTGTATATTATCTTTGCATACACATAGAAATATGTAGTTATCCTATGGTATCATATTTGTGTTTGTCTCTGCCGAAAAACAGAAACAGTTAGATTTCAATAAATACAGTTGGTTGAATGATTTCTAGATTTAATAACGCTCTTCCTATTGAATTGTAATTTATTGATTTTATACTTGTTAATTTCGATGTGAATTGCTACATTCAATCACAGAAGAAGTACCTAAATTTATTTATTTTAATTTGATTACAGTTTGCATTATTTTCATATATTGTAATTAGAAATAAGCTTTAATGTGATGGATTTGTATGATAGCATACATAATGACTTCTTGTGTTACTCCTACTTTTATAGTGTATGAAGTTATAACATTAAAATTTGTAAATTACATTTCGTTAGACTGTACGATAACAATAAAAAGTAAAGCAAACACCCTAACACGTAGAGAAATTGTTATATAACTGTATTTTAGTATTTGGAAGTTTGATGGAATGTTGTTTATCTGTGCTCACAAGAACAAAATGGCTGCCACCGCCCGAATGTTTAGTTTCTTCCAAAGATAGCGTTTTAATTTACAGTAATATTATGATTTAGTTTTTATTTTACTGCGCACTACGTGTTATGTGCCTGAGGTATGAATTTGTCTAATAAACATATCCCTATCTCATGATTTTGTGTTTTGTTTTACTATGCAAATATTTTCTGTGGTAATCATCCAACTACCTCTAATGTGTAGTTATTTTCCTGTACATGAGCTGGATAGAAGAGATTGCAGATCTTAGCCCTTTTCTTTTAGAATCTAGTCCTTTCTTATGGTTGAACCCGCTTTTAAATTCTTTAGCCCCAAGGGGAGGGAATAAACCCTTATTCTAATTTTTAGCAATAATCTCGTAATAGGGTAGCTTATGCAATTTTATGCTTTTACACCATGCCGAGGGATGGTTTGTTTACGAACTGAGCGTTCTTATTGGCCACTGAAGTTCTAATTATCTAGTCAAAATGCTTCTTCGAATAGTATATTACAATATTATAATCGAACCAGAAAACTCGCCATTTTTAGCGTAATGGCGGTACTCGCTACTACATTATTCACGATTTCAGGCCTTTCTTAACTTTTAAAATGGGAAAAAAGGTTTATCCGAGGGAAATAAAACTATATGTATAATAATCATCATTTAATAATATATTATATAATACTTAACATCATTAATACTCAATTACCAAGATGAGTTATCTAACTTAACACAATTCTTTTGGCATAGCAGTGATTGTGTTAAAACAATTTTCAGTGGTGTCTAATGAGAGAAGCCTTTTGACTTAATTTTTTTTTATATAATTCTAGCATTTTCATTTTTTTCACATATTTAGTCATGTGTTTGCATCAAAACATTGTTGTGTTCGTTTGCCAACGACAATATTACCAATGAGCGTTCGAAATAAAATCAAGCAACACTGAGTTGATAATCTTTGAACATATCGATATTCTGCCTAACTTTTGAAGATAGATATAAAGATACGTAAATACTTTCGTATATTTGCTAATATTCCCGGCAATTCTGTATCAGCTGAACTTGCTACACACACAGCTATGTATATATTTTCTTTTGTATATTCGCTAATGTTGCCAGCAATTCTCTTTTAGCCGTAGCAGCTACATCTGGCGGTAGATTACGTAACACAATTGCTACGTACTTCCCAAATGTTTCAAACTCATCTGCCTCTTTATTCACCACTTGCAATATATTTAATACGTTTCTATTAATTTCACTGACAATATCGCCTATTAAGTGATTTTCGTTTGTATTACAATGTGAAGGTTCAACTTTAATTTGCTGATTATTTTCATCAGAATCACTATTTGACCCTTTGGTATTTACACTATCGCGTTTCGTACCGTCTATAGTAATAATTGTTTCATCTTCTATATTTTTTAAACAACTATCCATATCTATTGAACCACTTGGTGTAGTAAAATGTTCTTCGATGGTTAATTCTTCGATAGGTTCTAACTCTTTTTTGATCTCTTCATCAGCATCCTGTAAAATAAAATTGACTTTTAATAGAATTATATTAGTATATGAGCCATTTTCTAAAAGTGTACATTGTGAGTAACATGCTCAAAATTGTGACTAAACTGTTTCGTGACATTCCTGTATTTTGGTACAAATGTGAGTCACATTTATTGTATTGTAAAGTAGGGTTTGCACTAAAAATATTTAGGTGTATGTATAGAATAAGTATAAATCAAAATTAACGTTAAAGTAATCAAAACATTTATTACTCAAAAAAACTTGTTTTATAAATGACAATTTTACAAATTGATGATTATGGCTTAATCTTACTATCTGTTTCTGTTGTCGATATACTCTTTTTTTCAATGTGTTATTTTCCCGCTTCAATTTTCCAATAGATTCTCTCATCAGTGCTATTTTCTTCAATGCTGCCCTATATCTCCTTTCGAAGCCAGCGTTCGGCGGCACTTGATCTTCTTCATTTCTTACCGTTCCTTCTGTTTTATTTTTTCTTCTTTCATTTGCCTCTCGCCATTGCTTTCTCTTTTTACTTTGTTCTGTTGACGATAGCTGGCCAATAAGCGTTCTTTTATTTTTCATATATTCAGCATGTTTCTTTTTAATTTCTTCGTATTTATCAGGTTCTTGACTTCTGAGTTTTTCTCTGCGCTTACGTTGACGTTCGGCTGCGCTCATCGGCATTTTTCTAAAAACAAAATAGTAAACAATGATACGTGAAGCAATAAAACGAAAGTGTTAAAAAATACGTTATATTGATATAATGATGTATTTTTCATGTGCTCCTTAGACCTACAACGCAGAAATAAAATTTGTATTAAAAAGACAATAATTTATCGAACTACTTTCATCAATAAATAAATAATTGAATAAAATTGTATAACTATAAGACCGGACATCGGCCTTAAATGTGAAGTAGTGTAAAACTAAAAAAAAAAGGAAAACGCCTTTGAAAAACCGAACCACTCAAAAGTAGAAAAAAAGTAGGTTTGGCCGGTATCGACTTCAAATAGATCAGTCGTTTGGTAAACATTCAAATTATTTTCTACTGTTTTTGAGTAGGTCGGTTTTTGAAGGAGGCAAAACGGTTTTATATCATAGTTTTTAGTGTTCGCTAATTAGTTAACACTAAAAAGGCACTGTTAAAGAGCCAACCGCTAATTTTCAGTCGATTATACTGCCTAAAATATTCTCCTAAGTCTGACAAATACCAAAAACCGCATCAAAATAGGTTCGGCCAGTCGCGAGATGATCATGCACAAACATACAAACAGGTCAAACTGAGAACCTTTTTGAAGTCAGTTAAAAATGAAATATAGACTAGATCATTATTTTTCATATTTTCAGCCAGTTTAAGCATATCCTTACTTTAGACTTCTATGTGAGTCACTTCATATGAGTCACGAAATGTGACTAACATGTTAAGAATTTTTGTGAAAAAAATAACCTCAAATAGGACCACAATCAGAATAACTAACTATATCTTTTAATGTGATACATTATTATAAGTTGTATTTGCTACGCTTTTAAATGGAAAATAGTTGAAAACAATACTCACTTTATTTTTCTTGAAAATGCACTGTGATTCACTTGTATTTTTTTTTAAATAGCACTCGCGTTCCGTGACAACATATAACTGAAGAAAAATTAAAATGGCGGAGATTTGGTAGAAACAGTATGGAGTAAAGTGTTGCCAGATATAAAAAATGGCCTGCTAGTGGTAGAATTAGAACGAAAAGTTACCAAATCTACCGTGACATATACGATAACAAACATGTGAGTCACACCTCTGTGTGTGACTGAGACACATTTTGATTTATTTATTTTATATGAAAGCACCACATTGAACTAATATTGTTTTGAACAATTAGTAGGAAATATATTTATTAATATTTAAATTCTTCAAAATTGCAACAACGAACATTTTCAGAGATTTATGATGAATCGAACCTGTCAGAGTGTAAGACTCTGAGCTTCTTGAAGCTTCCATTTTTTTAAATGCGATTCATATAAACTTTTACTTAGTTTTCTCAATAAGAAAGTGTTTTTAGAAAGAACCATTGAAGATGGAGTACTTTCACATAGATTTCGTTTTGTGTCTGTTGGTCCGTTGTCATTTATCCGCCATTTTAATATTATACTATGTATAGAATAATTTTTAGTTTGTGTAGCTTGGTTACATGCCTTAACTTGCTCTTCAAATCGTGTGGGAAGTGCACCCGACTTCAGTTTAGGCGTGAACATGATGGAAGATTTATCGAAATGCTTAGAACAGACCACGTAACTTTTGAGTTTTAAATCTGGTTTGTCAAGGTCAGGTCTGTTAATAATTTTCAACCATTGCTTTCGTCTGAAATATAAGAATACAGTCGGTTACGTGTTTGAGCGGAAAAGTATAGTGTTAGTGGTAAAATAAATTAATATTATTACCACTTACTCCCTATTTAGAGTTTTAGTCAGATGAACTTTTTCTCGGGCTCCTTAATTGAGCTAATTTTGTTTTTAGATTTTCACCGGATTAAATCAAGTTATGTTTGTAGAGAAAATACATTTTTCAATATAAGAGAGTCAAAATTCATTAATAGTAAGAGTAGTGCTATTTGGTGCGGTTACGATCTATTTAAAAATCGTTAAAAAGCATTGCTCGTCTGACATCCGTCAAACGAGCAATGCTTTAAACCAGCCATTCTTTCTTTTAAACATTTACAAACGTAAGTTTATTATATCTGAAGATTGTTTTAATATTACTATTAGACAAGCGCGAGAGGACTTATTATTGCGTGGCGCAAGGGGCACAAGGTATTATTATACCACTCTTTGGGCACAAGCGCAATGCGTGAGCGATGACACCCGACTGTAGATTGTAGTGTCGACACTCGAATCGAAGTGGCGACGGCCAACGGCCGACGGCGCCACGCGAATTCGTAGGCACTTATGCTTGTACGTATTATTCTGTGCTTATTCCATAATCACACCGAATAAACGGGCGAGACAGTAAAATGTTTCTCTGTTTAGCTGTTCACACACATTTTGAAATATGTACAGATTTTCTATTCTTTAAAAATTTCTCATTTATAAAGCATTTCAATGCTATAACACTAAAAATTATATGCACAGTCAGTTCAGTTCTATTGACTACAATTCGGACTGATGGATCGTAAAAAGATAATTAGCAAATATACTAAGTGGCAGGCGGCGATACAGTGCACGTTCAAATCTGCCGAGTGAGCTGAGCAATGAGCAAGATAGCACGGGGAGGGTCACAGATTATACACTCATAAGAGGGTGGTAACTCGCTTTCGTTCGTATAGTACTACATTATCTGTGGTTCAGCCCAGCACTCGGCTGTACGCTCTGTTAATAGCTTATACGCACCGAGTACTTGGATGAGAGCGCTGTATCGCCCTTTATAGTTGGCACGTGTGATCATTATAAAATTTAAGTTAATCATTATTGTGTATCCTTTACCCGTCGGTTGCCTGAAAGAAATTGTTTACAGCCATAAAGTCGCAACTTGCAAACATAATCCTTTGTTACCATTATTATCAGTCTTTTATATTGTTTGTATGTACAATGAAAAATAAATAAATCAAATAATGCAAAATCAATTTTGCCACGCCAGATAAAGTACATTTTCCCATCGTTGTCTTGCGAGCTCTATCGTTTCATTCGGTTTCTTTTTGCTGTTAAGAATTTTACTATAGAAGGTGTGGAGTCGCGCTGATTACTAAAATAATTTATAACATTAAGATTTATAAATTATAATATTTCTCTCTATACTCTCATCTGGTAATAACGTGATGCTACATTTCGCGAGTTGTTTTCAAATGTTTATACTAGTACAGGCCGGCCATGGTGTGTAGGACTTGCTGTGTTTCAAATAAAAATACACTTTGCTTCAAGTTTCCACATACTTATAATCTTCATATTACAAGTACAGTTAAGCAGGGTAAATAGACCAAAATGTTCATCAACGATTTAAATCGTCTATATCACGTCACTAATTGTTTATTACTGTTTTGAGTAAGGTAACACACCTGATTGTTTATCTCCTTCGGGAAACAACTTGATATGAATATATATTTTATAAACCCTTTTACGAATGAAGTTACTATTTTTACAAAGATAAACTTCCACTCACACGAATATAATTTCGAATCACGCTTTCAGTTTTCATATGAATATTAAATACATTGGTAGAGGTATATAGAATAAAAAATCTCATGTCCTTTGAGTCCTAATGGACTTTGTGAAAGAATTGTTGTTTTGCACAGAGGATCTTCATACACTGATCCCACGTGATCATTTTTTACCGATTTACTAGTAAATCCTGAATTATATCCTATATAAATATATATAATATTTAACTCACCTGCACTTCAATGTGAGATACTGAGGTTTTAGTATTGAGTTCTGCCATTTGTGGCTCCGGTGGCTGAATCTACATAAAAAAAATAACAAAATATTAACAGATTTATTCAGACAAGAGTCTGAACTTGTTAGTTTCCAGAAATGAAATAAATTATT
Source organism: Zerene cesonia (assembly GCF_012273895.1). NCBI lineage: Eukaryota > Metazoa > Arthropoda > Insecta > Lepidoptera > Pieridae > Zerene > Zerene cesonia. The sequence goes on from NC_052117.1 coordinate 1,123,154, forward strand.
TGAATTGCAAATTATTAATTTAAGTACCCTTAATTTAGGAACTGCTTTTTTAACCAAGCGATGTCGGTTAACATTTCCGCATATATCCGATTTATCAAAGTGCTCCGAACATATAACTGAATTCTTCGCTGGTATAAAATATTCGTCTTCCCTTTCCCTGGCCACAATCGATATCCATTTTGCACATGTATGCGGATTGCCAGGAAATCTTAAACAAATAAATAAAAATAGAGCACTAATAAAATCAAATCAACCATCTAAAAAAAACCTCAAAGAAACAAACAGAAAACCAGCGTTTACCAATTTTAAAGTTCTTATAAGATTCATAATATAAATTAATTATTTCCAATATATTCATAATATCAATAACATTATATTACCTATACAATATTAATTAATCTTACAGTACAAATCGACTCCATACATCTATTGATCTGGTTTTTGTATTGTTGTATGAAATCGGTAATTTCGTTCAAAATATGATATAAATTGTTAAATTGAAGCTTAAAACACAATTTATTTATATATACTCACCGAAAGTAAGACACTCCTTCCGGTATGTTGCATTTTCGGGGATTATTTTTGCAATTTTTGAATACACACTGCGGCATTGCAAGACGTGTTTACGTTGGCTGTGTCTCAAGCGAACTGAACGACATAAGAGCTCATGTGCGCTGTTATTGGGCGAGTCGATGATTTGCGCCGACGCGATATCTATCGTCTATCGTAGGTGTTAGTCGAAGGTCGCCTTTTTTTAACAATTAGGTTAGTTATTGATTTTGATAGAGCAGTATGAAGATGTATTTGTAGTGTTTATCTCCGTTTTAATGTCAATGAGCGATGGTAATTGGATTGTATGTATTAGCTATTTCCCACCATTCTATTAACCATGACATTACTATCGAAATATCTAATAATTGAGGCAAAGGTAACATAATGTCCCTTAGAAAGAAAGGAAACCACAGAAAAAAATAGACAGCATGAAATAATCATAAATTTTTTATTGCTAATCGTCTATTTTTAACCTACTTATTTACATTTAAATCTTTTATTGTATGTTTATGAGGAATGTTACAATAATAATTGGTTTTCGATTACATTAGACACAAAATACGCAACAACAAACGGAAATCAATTTTTAAGCGCCATGCCACGCCTTTCAATTCATTGAAGTTATTGTTTTAATTTCTGAACGTAGGTATTTAATATAACAATAGGTAATGCCAGAGAGTAGTATACAAATAGACTACATCATTTATGAGCCAGAGACAATAAAAACTATTGTACCTATCGCTATAAATTAATATGGAAGGATTCATCTCATATAGCTCATATATCGCAAAATATAAAAAAGCAAAAGTGCAAACGTGAACCAAACGCACTATAAAGAAAGGTTTTTATTTTTTACATATGCCACGTACGTGTAACACGGACGAATACGGGGCTGATCGCTTTTTTGGTAAAATAATATAATAGTCATCTATATTTTACCTAACACAAGTTCTATCTTAGAGATTAAATTCTAAGTTAATTAAAAAAAATTAAGAATTCACCAGACATGAGAAGACATAAGACAACCTCGAAAATATTATAATACTTATTACAAAAAGTAGAACCTAGTACATAAAACGAACAAATATAGAATTCAATATAATAACTTTATGGAAACATAATTTCGTTAGACAATGTAAGTTTAATATATTCTAATCCTTTGACGCTGCATGTTTGGGCCCCTTCGTTCGTTTCCATTTCATTCTTCGGTTTTGAAACCAAACTTTAACCTGTAAATATGATTTATATGTACTTATTTTATTAATATAGAACAACTGGAATAACATATAACTTTTTATCCCGATATTCCTACGGGATATGGACTTGCGCGGGTGTAACCGCGGGGCGCAGCTGGACATCTGGTATTCCAGATGTCCAGCTGTCTACGTACTAAATTTCATTGCTATCGGTTCAGTAGTTATTGCGTGAAAGAGCAACAAACACACACACATCCTTACAAACTTTCGCATTTTAATATTAGTAGGATGACTATCAGGAGTTTACATAACTAAGGGTATAAAAATAGAATTAGGGTTGCTCGTAAACAAAACAAAAAGATATTTAAAAAATTACCTGTCTCTCAGTAAGATTTAATGCGACGGCGATCTCATAGCGTCGTAACCTCGTGAGATAATTTGCGCGGGAAAACTCCGCTTCCAAATTGCGAATTTGTGCTTTTGTAAAGGCCGTCCTTTCTTTTCTGGAAGCTGTAGGTGACCGAACTTCTGTAAAATAAAAACATATTATTGAAATTAATTATAAATTGTCAATTGAATAAATTTATTAATATAAGTATATTTATATCATATCTATGGTATTTATTTTTACATTTTCTGTATGTGGTAGTCGAGCACGCTTCGGCACGAATTGGGTCAGCTCGCACCGGGGAAGTACCACACCCCCACAGAAGA
>NC_052117.1:1126615-1196985 GCF_012273895.1 Zerene cesonia
TTACCATCAGGCGAGGCCACCAGCTCCATTGCCGACTGTAACATAAAAAAAAAACATAAATATACAAGTCCATGTCCATTCTTAATTTTATCATATAGCATTGAGACAGTTAGGATGTAGTCGTAAATGTATTTCTTCCAAATATCCAATAATTATTTATATCGCCAAAAACTAATTAACTTATGTAAGAACCACGGATAACATTAATTTTTTTTGCTCTGTGTTATTAACGATATGTTGTAATAAATGTTTGTCTTTATCTGTCTAAAATGTAAACAGTTTGTTTTAAAAGAGGAGTATCAATATGCAGTTACGTATTGTTTGATGTAGACCATGTGTCAAGCGCCGGCGTTAGTGTTTATGGTTTTATTGCTTTCCTGTACAGGTGGGTTTTATGGTTTTGCATTGTTTAGCCTATTCGTTCTATATAGTCTGTAGTCTCTATAGACTACACTAGCTTTTCGCCTGGCTTCGTCCGTATTTTAGAAATCAATGAAGATAAAATACAATTTATTTGGACTAATCTAAACTCTTAGGATATGAACAAACTATTCACTTCAGGACATTACCAAAATTGAGGCAACGCAGTATGTACTGCGATACATTAAAATATTGAATAGAATTGAATTGCAGAGTAGGAGAAATTCGATTGCTTTGGCGGGATCTCGGGTGGCCGAGAGTTTAAGCATTGTCACAATTCGGCGAACGAGGCTGGTTCAAATCCCGCCCGTGATCATTTTTTTCTAGTCTTCCCATCGATAAAATATTGTTCCATTAAGTTCAAATTACAAACACCTTAACCTTTCTCCGCATCCAAATTCTTAAATGTCAGTCTACCTCTTCAATAAACCGCGAAGTAAGTACATAATTTTGAATTAAATAAAACAAATTAGTTTATAATTAATAAACGAAAGGTAAGCTTTGATGCGTATTCAAATGAGATACTGATGAGATTTTATTTTTTGAAGTTTTCAATGCAGATTATAGCATTTTTTGTAATTCAAAGTATATCTCTCACTTAATAGATTTTAAACACTTATATCTATAGTTAGGTACTCGTAACAGTATGATGCTGAAGAGTTTGTTCGCGCTAAGCTCAGGAACTACTGGACCGATTTGATAAATCCTTTTAGGGTTGGACGTGTTTTGAAGTGCTATAGGTGTTATAAATATAATTAGTGCTTATAAAAAGAAAATTCACGTATTTATAAAAATTGGAAGGTTATCATGTTGTCTTAAAGCAGTACTGATTCTAGTGTAGGAAAGCGATGCCGCCAGACGCCTTTATACGGTACGGTAAGTCTAGAGCGGCTGAACATTTTTTTTATAGGAAGTGGGCAAACGAGCTGTGGATTGCTACGTGATATACGAATCTATCACCCATATACATCTACAGACGTCTCCGAAGATGAGTTACCGAAAAATTTAATGATTTTTTACTTAGAAATTAAAAACTTTTAAATGGATTTTAAAAGGGGATTTATTCATTATATTATTAACCCGACGTTTCGAACACTTTGGGGCCATCCATATTACGTCACGCGAATTTTAGAACTTTAGACCCCCTCCCCCCCTCCTTGTCACAGGTTGTCACATTTTTAGAACCCCGTCCCCCCTAATGTGACGTCACACATTTTTCAAACTTATGCATTTATCTAAAAATAATCAAAAGAAAACCGTTATTTTAATTTTTTATGTAAGTGTCTCACTTGCATTATAACTTGGCTCTAGGAATCAAATGTTGTTACGGAAGAGATAATATTATAGCGAGAGTGCGAAATTATTAATAAATATAGATTAAGAATTATCTGTTCATTTTTTTTTTGTTTCCATATAAATTTCGTGTTCTAGTATTTAATTATGTGACGTCACAAGGCTTTTGATCCCCCTGCCCCTTGTCACATAATGTCACATTAAAATGATACCCTCCCCCTCCCCCATCAACGTGTGACGTAATTTATGGATGGCCCCTTTACAGCGTGGTCACGGGGAGAGGTTAATAATATAATGAATAAATCGCGTTTAAAATCCGTTTAAAAGTCTTTAATTTCTAATGTATTAGAAATTAAAGACTCGATTTTTTATTTGTTTAATTTATCTCCGCTTATATTTTGTAAAAAACTATAAAAACGAGTGCGAATAGTTACTTAAATAAAGAAAAAAGAAGAAGAAGAAAAGAAGAAATATTTGTATAGTGAGTTTGTAACATACCTTCCTCGCTATAACTCATAGTTCCTGCTGATTCCACCTCATTCTCTTCCTTTAGCACTTGACTGTTTTGCCACCACTGCCAGTCCCAGGACGCGTCGGGTACATTCGTACGACAATCATAGAACATTTGCAGAAAATTTTGGCTAAAATCTTGCTCATAACTCGAAGAAACTTCCTGATAAATTGGCTCAAAATGTTCGTTATTAAATAGCTCTTCTTGCTTCGGGTCAAAGCTTTCTTCGTTTTGAATAAGGAAGTTTGTTCGAATGTATTCCATTTCGAGTTCCAAATTCAAATTTCAAATAACCATGGATACGTCTTAACTTCTCAAGTTTCAGTATTCAACTGTGGTGTTTTCATGTTTTCAGTTGGGTTCGGCGCGTGCGCGTGTAGGCGGGGCCTATTTGGGCGGAGATCTCGAAACATCATGGATCATTTGTCAAGTCATAAACAGACAATTTCATGCCGGCCCCTTTGTTATTTCTTTATTCGTGTCGCTTGGATTTTTTATCATACTGAAATGTGTAACATTTTTTTTAAGTAGTGAAAGTAATTATTTAAACACTATTCTTGTTATAGAAAACAAATGTTTCTTATCTATATTAATATCTTATATAAAAAAATTGTTTTGTTAAATTGTAATTACTTTAACATTTCAACTAACTAAAAAGATATGTACTATAATCCCCAGGTAAACCGCAATAGTATAACATAGATATATTTTAAATGCTGCTATTAAGAAAAATTACGTTTCTAGTATATTACTCTGTTGAAAAGGGATGAAATTTAGATACATCTATGCATATAATAATGAATTAAAAAGAACACCATCACATGTGAACGGCTAGATCGATTTCAAAAATTCTTACACCATAAGAAAGTTGCAATAATATATGTACCACGGGTAAAACCGGGGCGAACATATTAATTAATCTCCATCCATTATAAGTTTTTTATGATATGTGTTGTAGCAATTATTTTACAGTCTACAGTCTACATTTGTATCCAATAAATAAATACTGTTTCAAACAAATCAATAAACGTAATTAAGATTTAAGTGTGACTGCGCAGGAGTTGTTACTTGTTGGCAAAATCCCTTGGGACTGGAGCGACCCTTGATTCTCACGATGAAATGCGATGAAAGATTAATTGCTATTTTAACTGGACTTTAATTTATTCGTAAATAATAAATAGCCATGTAAAGATCCTTTTTAAATTTTTATTTGTTAAAATAGTAGAACTCTATTTAAAAATTTTATTTTATAATTTTTTCGTATATATTGGTGATTAAATTTTTTTTAGATTTAAAATATCTGTTCTTTAGACGATATCTAGACTAATTCTTCGTATGTACCACCATTTATCTGTGACTAACAAATTATCATACCTAGGTAATGGGTTATCATTTATGAACTTAATTATTTCTTATTTAGGATATAGGTTTATATAAGTAGTATTCCCAAGAATACTGGTAATTTTCAAATCGTAGCTTAAACCTCTTTATAATTTGATTTTTTTAAATCTTTTTATTTTAAGCTTAATTTTGTAATGGTTTTTGAAGAGAAAAGCGAGCAATAATCAAAACAATTATCTGTGCACAAAATTTAATATTAACCTAATTTCACATCGGTTACCGAGATAGAATATAGGAAGGAAACTCTAATGGCGTGAATAACCAGGCGGTTTTCTGTAGTCAATGAAACGACTATGCAGTAGTGGACTTACGTAATGCAAGGCCCCTGGGGCTTGTGAAATAGTCAATTATTATTATTTTAGTATGTTTAGAGTTCTCCGCAGATAGGGATCAAGTATATTGTGTGATTTCGGAAAAACAAATGTGTGTCGCAGATCATAAGGGGCCTGTATTTATGACGTCAGTCGCTCTAGCGATCCGTCATTCAATTTCAGTTTTGAAAAACTCTTGAACGCTTCTTTATTATTTGGTTTAATGATATGAATTTGCGAAGTATAATCCGCATGGCACGTATTGGAAATCTCGGAGTTTTGTAATTAAATGCTTGTTGTTATGCATTTTATTGATTAGGATACAACTGAGCAGACGCGTCACGTGATGGTAAGTCATCAGGGTCGCACATATGCACCCACAGCGCAAGCGACATCGCGAATGTGTTGCCGCCCTTTTAAAAGGGAATAATAAAACTGTAAAATAGGAATTAATTTAGTCTATTTAGTTAACCTTCGTACCACTCAAACCACAAAAATAGTTTGAAGTTTTTCGTTTACATTTATATTGGTCCGAACTATATCCATTGAAAATACCAGTATTCATTCATCTAGCATTTATTCTTGATACGTTCATGGTGAAATCTACACTGTATACCTTGGAGTCTAGTTCCGATAGGAAGCAAAAGCCTTATCGCTATCCACTAGCTAGGAACATGTTTGTAAAGACAATAAGTGAAACAGACGGCTAATGCATTTAATTTAATACGTAATGACAAAACTTTGAACTCATAGTGCTCAGTTGTGACTAAGTACTATGTGGAAAAACAAAATAGTTATATCCACGTGACGCATGAACAAACCCACAGTTAAAAAGTGTAAACATAAGTATTGCTCGTTAATATCCATAAAGTTTTCACTGGATCTTGTTTAGGCAGCTGCAACACGTGCGATTGAACGTCGTATATTAATATTATTTCTTATCCTCGTCATTTATTTCTTTCTTCGATGGGTAACAACTAATTGGGCATGTAGACAGTGTAGTATTTTTTTAAGTTTGATTTTACGCGAGTATTATACATTTAGAAATTCAAGACTATAATTGATTTTAAACGCGATTTATTGATCATAGCAGTGGTCACCAGTGTTTCCCCGTGACCACGCTTACATAACGTCGGCCCTAATGATATAAATCGTCTTTCAAATTCGTTATAAAGTCCTTAATTTCTCAATGTAGATAGTATGTATCGTTTTTAAATTGGGAGTAATTGTACAACTTCAAATACTTTTGAAGGAAAAATGACTGAATGTGTTATGTGGGATTCTTACTCACTATAATCTTAAACCAACAACTCGATGGCCGCTGGCCAATCCCATAGCGAAATAGCTTTATCTCCATACCTCCATAGAAAGCGCAATAGGGTGAGGTGTGTATGACCATATTATTTTTGCTCTTGCTTGCAAACAAATTCGAGAAGGTTCGTGAAGCAATTGGAATTTGTCATGATTCTTGAAGGCCATTTAGATATTTTCTTAGCAGTTAAAAATTTTGTATTTAATTTTTTTTATTTTTATGCAAACCGTGTCTTTGCTATATATATGTTATATATGGTTTTAAGCAAAGTAGTCTGTTGGATGCGATATTTAATCTTCCGTGGACACAAATAAAAAAAAAATTCTTTATTTGTTTCAAGAATTTTATATAATATAGTTACATATGCTGCATTGAGCCCAACACTAGGATCCCCTGTGCGATCCCCTGTAGGGATGTATAAGCCTTACAGCTCAATTTCTTTCATCGTTTTACATAAAAAATATTTTAAGCTTTGACAGTATTGAGTGTGTGTGTGTGTGTGTGTGTGTGTGTGTGTGTGTGTGTTAGTATGAGTGATTGTATTCATTTTAATGCACAGACAGACAGACAATACGGACAGAGTAACGAGATAAAGTAACTATCGAAATTATAATATTAACAGAGATTTGTAATGCATGCTGTGAAGTCATTGATCGAGAAGCAATAAACGATTGTTCAATTTATGTTTTCATAAAGACTATTTTATTTGTATAAAACTAAATAGCTCTTACGTACCTATAACTGTCGGCTTAGTACTTTTTGCCCAATTTACGTGAAATTTTCAAAAAATAAATATGGTTCGAACTCCCCATTACAACTTATGTTAAAATTATATAATAGAATGTTTAATATATAATTATATTAAATTTCAACATTTGTAGTTGTATATCAAATTTTTATGTTTATTTTATGCTGGAAAAGCTGTGCCTACCTGTAATTTAGATACATAAGTAATAACGTGTTGATGTATATTTTAATAGTTTTAACAAGAAATTATGTATCTAGTTGGTAAGCCTTTCTTTAAATAAATAAATAAATAAAGTACCTTAGTTATGTACACATCGCCGCGGCTCGTAACTAGTCTCACAAATTAAACCAAATTAAGCGCTCCGTTGGTGGCAGTGAATAATTTCGGTCATTCGGGAACTGAAGCCGTGATGAGCGCAGCAGACACGATTAAAGTCAACCGCTCATATTTATTATCACACACTCTATAAATTTGACATGAATTATTTTAGATTATGTCCACACTCGTTTTGATAACAATAAAAATTTTACGACACTGCATGTAATGATTCAGCATGCACAATAATACAATTTAGACCGACTTAGAAAATGTATCTCAATTCAACTGTATTATTTTGGATTTGTCACTTCAGAACTTTCGATTGGTTGAACCGATTTTGATGAATCTCTTTTCATTTGAAAGCTGGTGCTTCACGTGTGGTCCCATTTAAATTTGGTCTAGTTCGGCTTATTTGAAGACGGTGTAATTTTTGTAAACAAATATCATAAATACACTTAATAACTATAGCTTTATAACTCGTAGCGACCGACAATTCGCTTTAGAAGTTTATTGAACACCAACTATTGGTCCACGCAACTATCTCAGTTTCTAAAAGTTAAATTTTTCAATTTTTAAACAATAATTAACAAGCTTATATTTTGTTCCTATATATTGCTTGACTAGTATGTTTGTACGTAAGCGACTCCTTTACACTCGCTTTTGACCCACTTATGTATTTTTAACGCAAATAGTTCTAGTGAGCATAGTGCCATATGCGTGCGATCCAGAGAACCTAGGTTCTGTTGGCATTTGGTATTATAACTACATGTACCAATATCATTGCAGGTTAGGTTACATGTTCTTTAATGGGAGAAGAATAAAACAGCGTATATTTTAAAGAATATATTATTTATTTAAAATAACGTTGACTGAGATCAATTTCTTAAAATGCGTTTCTGTTGCACTGCGCAAGTATTCGTTAGAAGATTATTGAGTATGTTTTTTTTAACAATCGATATGTTATTTTTATTAAAATGTAAATTAAATGGAAAATTTATATCAGGTATTATATTGAATGATGAAATAATCTTAATAAAGAAAAAGACAATTATGAATTTATGCGCAGTGCTACATTTAAAATTTAATCATTGAAAAGCCACGGAATTAAAATTGATTGATTATAAACAATGCAAAAGCAATTAATTTTTTTTTCATTCAGTTAACTAAGTACACTTAGTAGTAAAATAAATATCCAGCTATTAATTATACAATTACGACCTACGTATTGCCAATAACCTTTCAGTATATATAATTATATAAGTATTAAATACCGACAATCATTTTTTCTTTATTTTTTAATTTTGTCCATGATGGTTAATAACGATAAGTTTCTTTCATACAACTTATAAAAAATGCAGCAACACTATATTTAGTATATGTTACCTGTGCCTATTATGAAGAAATTATATTTTTTGAACGGAGAAATTGTTTCTCCATATTTTCCCGCGCGTTAACCCATCATCTGTCATAGAATGACAGTTTTATTTGGAATCAGATAATTCGGTATTATCTGCAAATAGACTTTTTTGTTTTTTTTATAAAATACTTCATGTTATTGACAATTAGCAGGAGCTACACGAAATAATTCGCTTATATCTAAGTACATCTAATTAAAACATGTGCGGAAGCTTTACTTCAAGTCTTTTAGAATAAAGCCTATGATAATAGCTTTACTAAATTTGAATTGTCTGATCCTGTTCTACGTTATTTTATGAGAGAAAGAAGTAAGTGGCATGAAAGGTTTGTTAAACGCAAACATAACTCTACATACAATGCAGCCATTTAGGTAACAATCCAGACGGTCACAGTAAATAATAAATATATTGCATTTACTGAGACTGTGGGTGTTGGAAGTAAACATAAATATTTTGAAATAAAACCGACACAATAAGGGGGCGTCCATATATTACGTGAGGTGTTTAAGGGAGGGGAGGGGGGCAAGTAAAATCTTTCCAAATCTCACTTGGGGAGAGGGGGAGTTTTAATAAAATTTAATAAGGGGTCAAAAAATCCTGAAAAACGTCTCACGTAATTTATGGACGCCCCCTAATATAAGGTTTTTATACAAATGTAATAGCCTCCTGTGGGTTTGTAATTTGCTTCAGAGATTTTTATAAATATTACGATATTCATTACCACCATAAAATAATGCAGTTATAATTATCCAAAGATTAGACAATTATTACTGTGGATTAGGCTCTAATCCAATCGTATCGTGCATATTTAATTGTTCATAAGTTGCATCCATACAAACACAAGTTTTTTATGTTGATCAAATAAAGTTATACGTATATAAATATATCACCCTAAATTAGGATGGAAATAATAAGACATATTCACATTATTCTTTACTATTTTAAAATGATCTGCGATCGACAATACAGTAGATCAAAAAGCCAAGCGGATTAAATAACTACGTTGAAATTTTTTTCGTTATTTTTTCACCACTAATTGCGTTTATATCACAATATTTTCGAATACAATTTCAATTCTTCGTCAGTTACCACACCAATCTATATGCGCCATCTTTTAAAAATTAGTCAATTAATGACAATCGCTAATATCTCACCAAATATCCTTGCACTTTCATAACAAACATTTTTGCGCTCAAAAATTATTCAAAGTTTCAAATCATGTCAATGAGTGCTACAAGTACGTGCTATTGTCTTTCCTTTACTACCTATATGGTATCCTATCGTATCTAAACATGATTATTCAATGTTACATCCCAAGGTACTATCATGATTGCAGTGAGAGTATCCGAACGAGGGTCGTAGTGACGTAGACCAGCAACGCTCTTGTCGATGGTCGCTACCGTTGGTTATCTGTGCTGGATTTATTGAGCTCTGACAGGGAGCTTGCGCGCTTCATGCTGTGTAAATGAAAATTGTTTTTCAATGAATACAGGTTGATATAGATTTTTCGTGATTTTATTGATGCTTTACATAAGCGGCTAAGTAGATAAATGGAATCTTTTTTAAATCATGATTATAGCGAATACAGAAATAACATTCTACATTTATTTACGTTCCAGAAAATGTACAGTATTTTTTTTAAGAATTATTATATACTTTATGCACTTTTTATTCTCAGTATAATAATGCAATGGTATGTTACGTAAATATATCAACTTAGATACTTGCCTACTAATTTGCACACTACTCTAAACTTTTCGAATTTAAATGGTAAATCAAGTTTTCTACAAAGTATTTGCAATATTAAAAAAAGCCTTTGCGTGATGCGTCACTATTGACAAAAGCACACATAAAACTGACACGTGTCAGAGCGTGTAGTGACACAGCGCCATAGATTAAACAAAAAAAAGCGTGGCTACACAAACCTGTCAGGATCAGAGAAGTCTACGTCAGGCAAGTTCACCGAGTGTCTTCCAGCAAGCCGATTGAAAAGTCTGACGGAAGTTCGCCTCAAGGACTGTCCGATTTTCGAGAAACTAGCGCTGCGCGACACCGCGGGAGCCTGCCCCGTGTTATGCAACTTATACTCCATTTTAGGGACATGTATCAAGCAAGGGGCAAATGCGACACAGGGTTAATACATTTTTGCGCTAATTGTCGTTTTAAATATGCTACATGATTACAACTACCAAAAGCGGTTTTTATGTACCGAGTGTTCATGAAAATGACAGACAGACATTCGATAGATAGATACATATAAGTTTCGATATGAATAATGTTATGTTCAGGTGTATTAGGTGTAATCAGATGTTCAGGAACATTATCAATGTTTAATTTAAACATGTTTCATTAGACTTAACTTATGTAAAACGTGTCAAATGACAAATTGACTTAAGATAGGCGAGTGAATCATGCATCTATATGAAGATTGAATCTAATGCACATGTGTCTAACCGAAAATAATAAATTAATAATGTGTTCGATAACAGAATTATTTAGTCATTAATTTGTACATTCGATTATTTATTTGTTATTACTAAAAAGCTGCAACAGTATAAATATTATAATGACATATGATAAATGACAGAAGAGTGCGTACGTATCATGGACGTTTTCGGTGGAATCGGGAGTTGCCACTATAGCAAAAAGAGTATCATGTATATATTTTATGTATGAATTATTTCAGAGGTTCGGATCCGCAATCAAACAATTGTTTCTTATAATCAATCATTGTGACGGTTATGAGTTAACTGTTGTCTAATAATCATATGTTGATAGCACACATGTATGACATCACGCACACTAGCTTTAAGAAGTTGGCACTTTTTGTTATCCCAATTATATTCTATCAAAAGTATAACATCTAAGAACAAGGTTGAGTTTGTACCATTTCAATAACTGAAAGGACATTGTCGAAAGTTTTATTCGCGTTTAAGATTGTCTTTTTTTGGAAATGCGATGCATTTGCAAAAGAATTAAACTATATAACATTTCAATTCGCTGGTCATTCATGCTTGCGTATGGGCTATAAATTGCATAACACTGTAGACGCCTTATAAACAAAAAAAATAAAAACCAAATACATTCTGTTATATAAATATTTATTAACAATTAAAAATTATCATTCGACGACGCGGTTTAGTACTATTGTGACATGGGATATAGAAATACAGAGATTCTTCGTATATTTATTTTTGCGATCATTTTTCGTATTAAAAACTTTAAATTCTCAAGCATCCACGTACGGATAAAATTAAAATATCAATTATATAAAAAATACTATATTTTAAAATCTCTAACATAAAGCTTATACCGAAACATACGCTACACTGGAATGAAGATTAATAAAAATAATGACATTTAAAACAGATTAAAAAATCCCGGCTGCATAGATAATTATAATACACAAAATCCGACGTTTACAATAAAATCACATGCATTCTCAACTACGTAGAACACATTCAACCATAAAAATATATCAGCAAAATGATTTTAAAATAAGCAAATAAAATAAAATCGTTGTTTCAACACACAGACTACAAAATATAATATAACCTCAAAATACGCCACAGATAAATGCAAATTCGATTGATGCGATAGCAATATTTTGGAGATGCATTTGCTAAATGTCATGAAATTAAAACATAACTGCATTTTATCCATATATATTTATATATTCTCATCGGGACGGTATATAATATGATTATTTAAACAATATATTTTTGTTATTTTTTTTGTTCTTATTTATCCTAACACATGCTAATAAATAAATCTATGCTATGAGAGCCCGTCCTTTTGCGTTTTATAGTGAACTAAGGTTACCATGCTAAAAATAATAAGACGTACAATGATAATAATTATAATCTACAAAATACAAAAAGGCGGGCTTTAGTGAGTGTGAAGCGTGAATTCTCTTTTTAATGAGCGAACTTTGGAAAAATATTTTATAACGCACGTTATTATGTAAAATGACCGTATATTTGTATATGTATTGTAAATCTGCATTTGTCTCGCTAAAAAAAATGACGACATAATTTGAAACATCCAAAGTGTAAAGAATTCACGCGATAAGCGAGTGAGCACTTAAAATAGGCATCTATAACTTAAATCTAGGCTATGTCTATGTCTAGGCTACTGGTGCGGCGCATTCCCCGTGTTGATACCTAGCGCATTGAAAAGTTTCGATTTAAGATTCATGCGTGGTTCGCTTGCTTGGTTCGTGCCCTATGGACAAAAACATAAAATAAATGTGCAAATCAATAAAAAAAAGCAGTGACGTAAAACGGCAACACTGAAAAACAAAGAAAAAAAAAAGAAGCCTGTCAAATTAAATTTGGTTGGAAATTGTCAGAAAACAAATATTAATTTATGAGTTATTTAAGGATATTTTCCTATTAGTAAAACTGTGAATGTTTAAAATGTAGTATTTTATAAACCGAAAAACTGAGTAATTTTTTACGCAATTTATCAAGTACTACATTAATTATCTGATACATTATTGATGTTAATGGAAAATAGTTTATTTTCTACATCATATTTAATTCGAGAGATTTAAGAAAAAATAATCATAATAAATACAAAACATACACAATCAAATAAATTTAAATAAATATGCAAAGGTAAAATAATGTTAAATACAAAATCATAATAATATTTACACTTACAATCAAAAGCATAAAGCATTTTAATAAATTATGAATGACTACGACTTGTATATGATTCTTATTATTATTCAATGAAATATTATACGACATACCATGTCGATGTATGATAGTCTTAAATCCACAATAAAACATGTAAAAGCAATTCCCTTTTTCACAATGGCAATGACTTTTCGCGATGTGTCAAAGTAAAAAAAAAAACAAATGTTCCAAAAACGCAACTGACAGATCAAACCGCGCCAAAAATTCCCGCCAAAACATCGTATATACAGCCAATGACATTAACCCGTACGGTGATAAAGCAATGTGGACATGATACAGTGCGATTTGCCAAACGATACAGCACACAAATTTTTTAAGGTGTTGTCGTTTTTAAGTAGCCTCGTTTGTTAACAATTACTAAGTTTATACACGCGAAATTAGCTCTGTTCGTCTCTTCTTCACACCTAAACCGTAGAATTCATTGGATGAAATTTTGTACAATGAGAGTTTGTGACCCGTGAAATACAAGATATTTTAAAGTTTCTACCCCAAAAATCCCACTTGGTTATACGGAGAAAACTACATTTTCCTTTGACTACGCGGGTGAAAAGCTTGCGGAGAGCTAGATTATAAATTCTCATATCACAGTGTAAATTGCTAGGTTAAGAACAGGACTAAAAATAATTTGAAAGCTAATTTTTATATCTCCAAGTGATAGCAGTAAGGCGAAACAACGTTCGTCGAACCGGCTAGCATTTTTAAAATTCAAAACAACACAGCATTCAACAGCGAGGCACTTAAAAACGCAACACCGCTGTCCCCTCCCCACCCCCGCCCACCAACAACACCCAACAACAACAACAACAGCTAACAACATCATCGCGCACCGACCGTGATCTCTTCGTGGTGCTCCGGCTCGAGCGCGTCGCGGCCGCGCGCCGAGCGCCCGCGCGACGCCTTCATCATGTCCAACGCCTGTTCAATGCGAATTCACTGTTTTTGTCGTGTTTCTTTTTCGTATAACCAATTTGTGTCTTTCGTATAACACATTTCGACTAATTTTGACCAATTTTATTAGAAAAAAAAAATGGAAAAACAAAAAAGAATTACATGGAATGACCTTCCACTGATCTATCCGTTTCTCTATCCGTTGACCGAAAATCCCTATGAGCAATTTTCCTTTAACAAAAGTTCATCGTTTCTGAATTCAAATTTTTCAGAAATGACGAAAAAGAGATTCGCATTTCCTATGAAAAATATGTCATAAAATATAATGTAAATGTTTCAATCTAAATGTAGATGCATTCGACTATTTATAATTATAAATAAGAATGGCTACGTAAATAGTCAATTAAAATAATATATACAATATTATATATTTTAATACTATAATTCATATATAATCAATATAACATACCTACAACTATTAAATAGCAATCATGCATAACCTCAAAAACAGAAAGATCTATAGAAATTTGTACCATTACTGATTATGTACCTATAAAAAAACACAACTGTCAATGTCAAACTGACCTCTTGGCATAAAAAAACGTCTGCGAGTCAAAAACATTTCCACATTTTTATGACAAGCTTAATTACTTATATCTTATTTTTTGTGTGCGTAAACATTTTACCAGTGTCATGTTAAATTTTCATCTTGTCATAAAATAAACCTTGTCATAAAATTAACTTTTTTATGCCAAAGATTCTTTTTTTTGTTCACACTGATAGTGACATTGACAGTTACAGAGCATAGATAACAAAGAGCACAGATAATAAACAACGTTACCTCCTTCCGGCTGCGCAACGCGCAGTCCTCTAATGTCTCGGCCGCTTCGTACTTGCCCTGACGCCGGTAGAGGGCGCCGAGGTTCTTCAGCGTGGTGGTCACTGTAGGCGAGTCCACCTGGAAACATACGGTTTTTTACATTTTTATGACTATTCTAGCTGACCGGGCAAACGCCTTACACTTGTCATTTAGCGGTATGAAAAATAGATGTTGGCCGATTCTCAGACCTCCGACGGCTGGACCGATTCTCATGAAGTTTTGTGTCTAATTTGTACTAATCATCTATATCGTTTCATACCCCATGAATAATAAGAGTAAAGCAGAACAACGTTTGTCCGGTCGGCTAGTATTACTGTGAGAAGACAAATGAAAGGATAGTGATTTTTCGGTGTGCTCCGTACCAAAAAAGAGATACTTTCTACATTCACACTGAAATTATAACCTCAACTAGAAACTCATAATATTGATCTTAACTATGCTTTAAAAAACCCATAAAGTATTTTCAATTCCAAAAAAATTTTTTTTTTTATTAATTATCGTGTAATATATATAGTAGTAGTGTGTATACTCTTTTAATTATATCGTTGTATATTCTTCTAATTGTGCACATTTAGAACAAACAAAATTTGCATTCACATTCACAAAGATAAATAGTCCAGAGACAAAAACGATAACTTACATTAATCAGTAAAGCTGTAGCTTCCTAGTGGCAGGTAAAAGAATTTTTAAAAACATCGAGTGGCTTTTTGACTTCATTCGTTAAGTTTAAAAATACAAGTATTTCGTCTAATAATACTATTAGTGTAGATTTGAAGAAAAAAAAAACAACCTACCTTAGCAGCTTTGTGCCAACCGCCATACTCCCCGTACGGAGCGTTTTCCTTCTGCAAATGTTTATTTTCCTCCCTTTCCTCTGCCACTTGCCAGATCGGTTTGTTGTCGCCTGTTCAAGAAAATTATAAATTAAAACAAAACTGTGCGTGGTTATATATAATATATGATAAACAACATAAAAGTAAAAAAGCGGTTAACTTATTAATTTAAAAAGCATTTTTAACTGTTTCCTGTACGGACTCAATTTTATATCTCAAATGATAGATATGTTTTTAAATATGTAAATTAAAAAAGGCATATCCATTACAGACATCAAGCTTCAAAACGAATTTTCATTCATTCATAAATATTCTTACAATCAATCAAAACAAAGTACCTCCGAGAGAGAAAGAGAGAGAGAGAGTATAAATCTTTTCAAATAACTTGAGTCCGTCCAAGATTAAAGTGACACAAGCTGGGAAGGCGTGACACATTCGACATATCGACTGAGAACTATAATATAAAAATTGCATCTATTAATCAAACAATCCAATATGTTCGAGATATTCAACAAAATATGGCAACCTTTCCTACCTGTGCCACTGTCAAAAGAATCCAAACTTGTGTCACTCACCTAACGCCATTAACAAGCCATCCCGAACGTAACAAATAGGTAAATGGTAATGAAATAACTCAACGAACTGTACAATAATTATATTTAACGCAAACTCGATATAAATTCTGAAAAAACACTACAAATCAACGATTTTTTTTTATATGTTTTTTTTTTTAATAAAAATAAAACTAAGGCACATTTTTGGCAAATTCACTCGTTAATCACAATATTCAAACATCACATACTTTGGCAAAGCTTATATAAAACAATGTAAAAATTAATGTATTTATAAGTGGACCTAAGTAAGCAAATTTATGAATTATGATTGGCAAACTAAATTTATCTTTATGACAATGAGATAAGTTTTAAAATTGTATTAATCCCGTTTTGAGGTAAAATATTGGTATTGTAAAAAAATATAATTGATCCATTTATAAGTAAATTAATAATGGTAAAACATAAAATAAAAACTTAAGCAATTCAAAAAGTATATTAGAGAAATATTAACACCTATCAATGTATCTATAAGCATACCTACTCATCCAATTATACATTCAAATAATGTAATACATAGAATGTTCACTGAATTACAGCTTCATAAAAAAATAAATTATTACGAGGTGTAATTAAATCAGGAAATCTATTAAAATGAAAAATCTACACAACACTTTAAAATAAACCTCAGTTAAAAAGGAAAAATCTAATTAAACAATAAAGAAAATTAACAAGTGGTAGCTCTATAAATGTTAAGATCTTTAAATGATCTCATCTAAAACTGCTTAACTCTAACATGTATACTTTTTGAATCGTCATACCGGCAGTATAAAGCTATGATCGAGTTCACAAAAAACACTTTTAACGGGAAAAGCATTCGTGATTAATTCAAATTTTCACTTCAATTGCGAAACGTCACTTTCACAATCAAGTTCCATAATCTATGGCCTTGTTTATGTATTTATGTGTATGTTGTATCCACAAAATTGGAGCGAAACAATAACGGTATTTTAAAATCTATCACATGCATCAAACATTATACAATTCTCATAATATCGTCTATCAGTATTTGGGTGTTATATTTTTTAAAAATCTACAGACATTATTGTACCAGTATCATGTAAAATAACCTCGCGATAAAGAATTTCTTTAATTTGTACAATGCATAAAATAATAATATTAAACATATTATACAAAAATATAACAGACCTTTCCTTAATAAAAGGTGAAGATTTTCCAAATGATTATAAAAATTATAATTGTACATTTATTTCATTAATTATTATTATATTCATAAAACAAATAAACTCATTAATTAAAAATAATTAATATCCAAATAGCAATATAAAGCTTTCTATTTTTTTTTTTTCGTTTTCTAAAGCAAGCTGCGTCTATCTCTACAAAAACATTCGAGTATTAACCAAATGCAACAAGAGATCTAGGAAAAAATAGGAATTCATTCTACATTGAGGGATACTTTTTCCATTCTACAAATAATATCGACATACAAAATCACATGCAGGTAACTAAGTATTCATTCAGTATTAAAAATATTATCAAAATAACGCGTTTCTTTGATTAATGCTAATATCGTAGATATTTCTATAATTGGAGTAGATAAATCATTAGAAAAATTCACAAAAAATAAAAATAAAATTTATTAATATTTTAAAAGAGCAACCACAGAGTTTCTTGTTTTCTCATTGTAGTAACTGCTTTCTGAACTGGTGTTAAATCTTAAAACTATGCAATGACGATTCAAAAGTGCTTCTATAAGAAATCTAACTGAATAAATAAACGTTTGAGTTGGAGTTGAACAGCATGCTATCTCACTTTCACCAATGCGATACGTAAAGGTGTGAAGGGGACGGAATATAATCGAGCGATAACAATTCCATTCTTTATCGGCACTTGTCTCATACAAATCAAAATAACATTATAAAATTATATCGTGTCATCGTTATGATATTATAGTTTATGCGATTTTCATAATTAAACGTTAATTACGATATAATTTTTAATTACTTTCGCACAGAATTATTGAATAAAATACTGAGTGATAAAAATATATACAAATAAATAATTTACCTACTCCAATTATAACGTGATTGCCGTCAAACAAATATTAAATTAATTTGAAACTACATATAGTATAAATAAATCATAGCCCGGTTCTGTATCATTCAGACTTCATTAAAAACTTTGGCCGTCTGTATTAATAGAAATAGCTTCGAGGAAATTTTCAACATAGAAAAAAATATTTCTATCTATATTTTTAGAGAAAGGGTGAATTTTGTATATTATCTTATATAAAAATGAATTTCTTTCGTATTTCCCTTTAAATATTGTTTAACTATAAAATGGAAGACAAGGATGTGGAAAGAATATTCGTTTGTTTAATTTTTATTTCGCATGACATTCACGAAAACATTATATCTATTTAATATGTTTAATTCACCCTTTCTCCATATTAATAATTATTTAAAATTATTAAATTATTATTTAAAATAATCCTTAAAACTATAAAGATAAAGGAATGCAGTGATAACGTATTGCACATCTTCTGTAAATTTGCGGATAATTATGTTATGGGGACGATTTGTTATTTTTTTGGCTTTTTTAATGACGCTATATATTCTGAAATCAATAAAAATTTAAACAACAAAAGTAAATTAAAGATTGTACAAAACAAAAGTATAGCTAAATAAATAAATATACACTATTATATTATATACATATACTATAAGAACAAATAATTAATTATATCCATCAAACAAGGAATATATTTTATATATTCCAATGAAACATGACAATTATTTACTGTTAAATAAATAAATATAAGCCTAATAGAGGATTAATAATGATTAATTAAATGATAGTAATAATAGAAACAAACACACAATGCATTTATTATACGAAACAAATTAGGTTTAGATAGTTGGATTTATTATCTATTGTGCTAACCAAAAACAGTTTTTTTTTTTCTAACTATATAAAAATATTTATATATCTAAAGACATTATTATTTTATTACGAATGAAATGTCACATTTTTTTTTAAATAAATAAATGTTACTAACTATAATTTAATTTCATATTATCTGTTCCATAGCTTCATAAAATTTATGAATTTTGAACTCATTAGCAAAAAAAAAAAACAAAAATGACATTTAAAAAAATGGTAACCCCATATAAGAATTATCATTGCTATCCACAAAGATATAGAATCCCCTCCCATAAAGCATTATATCATTAAATTATTACATATAAAATATTGAATTATAATGACTTACCATCAATAGTTCCGAATTCCCTCTCGTGTGCCCGCGTCAACACTTGCTTGTATAACGTCTCCGCTTCTTTGTACTTGCCCTGTTTAAAAATAAAGGGACACTTTAGAGGGTAGAATTAAAAAAAAAAAAATTGTTATCTTCTAACACGTGCTCGCGACGGTCACGCAAAAAATTCACTAAAACTAAAATCAACACTTTACTATAAATCAAATAAACATCCCCACTAGGCCCTCATTTTGAAACAGGAGACCGATTACCTGCAGTTGGGATAAAAACTTCTCGTAATGAGTGTGGGACTATTATAATATTAATAATAAAACCCCCGACTCTATTGTTATTTTTGATTTAACAATTATACTGGGTTTATTAAAGAACCATATACCAATACTTTTTCATCACTACATGGTACAAATCAAAGTCGCTTCCCGCGTCCGTCCCTATGTACGTTCGTTTGTATGATATATCCTTAGATCTATAAAACTACACAACGGATTTTGATGTTCTTTTTCTAATAGATATAGTGATTGAAGATTAACTTTATATTATGAATAAAACAAACTTTGAGCACAAACCAAACGCATCGGTGGTTAGGAATGCACTGGAATGTTTATAGATATACAGATGAGTTATTCTTTCTTCATTCGAACCGCAAGGGATTGGAACATGCTTCCTGAGTCTGTGTTCCCCGACGAGTACAATCTGGGGGTCTTCAAGAGAAGAGTGAACAGTTACCTTCTAGGGAAGCGCGCTCCATCTTAGACCACATCTCAGCTTACCATCAGGCGAGGTTGTGGTCAAGCGCTTCCCTATCAGGAATAAAAAAAAAAAAAAAAGTTATGTACGGGACCTGTTTGAGATAGCAGGACGCGAGGTTGTTCTTCGTCTTGGCCACGTTGGGGTCGTCGGGGCCGAGCTTGCTCTCGTATATTTCGAGCGCGCGCTGGTAGTACTGTTCCACCTCCTCGTATTTGTTCTGGAATATTACAATCGTTATAATAACGTGAGTATTTCATTTCATTATGACATTGGCATATGTCAAAAGCTAGTTTTTTTTCTATAGCTTATATGTTATTCTGATTGTTTAGATTAATTACATCATAGGTTGCATTAATGCTGAGTATTATGGTATTTACAGTATAAGTATTCTCATTATTTGAAACAACTTAAAATCAATTATTGTATTGCACCACCACCTTGCTTTTTTATCCTCTCTTCCGGGTTCTTTGGGAGAGATCGCTTATAAGACCGCCCTCTGTACATTTTAAGTTAACTATTGTCACTTATAATTACAGTTTTTATGTTGTACAATAAAGAAATTTTCATCTAATTTCATTTCATTATTCGCTATATAAAAATTGTTTTTTTTTTAGGTCCAAAACTAAATCACCTGGTTCTGGCAGAGCAGCGCCAGGTTGTTGAGCTGCTTGGCGACGTCCGGGTGGTCGCGGCCGAGCACCGCCTCGCGGATGCACAGCGCGCGCTTGCACAGCGGCTCCGCCTCGCGGTACTTGCCTGGAACGCGACCGAGTCAGTGAGCGAATGAATGAATGAATGAATGAATAAATTAATGAATTATGTGTTTTTATGTGGGAGTCGAGCACGCTTCGGATCGAATTGGGCCAGCTTGCTCCGAGGAAGTACCACACCCCCACAGAAGACAGGGGTGAAATAGTAGCATGCGTAGTGTTTCGTCCGGTGGGTGGGGGAGCCGGAAGCCCGCTTCCTTTTCCTGAACCGTCCCAGTCCATTCCTTCTTCCCAAGCGTCAATCCTTTCCTCATCCCGTACCCATTAAAAGCGAGCAGCGCATTCACAGAGATACTACCTCTGCGAATGTTCATGGACGGTGGTGATCGCTTACCATCAGGCAACCCACCAGCTCAGTTGCCCGCTATAACATAAAAAAACATACCCTTAACTAAATTAAGTGCCTGAATATAACATGTAATAATACCTCGTTTTCCGTACAAGACTGCCAGATTGTTCAAAGTGGCGGCCACGGCCGGGTGGTTCTCGCCGAGCGTCTTCTCGCGGATGGACAGAGCGTCGTTCAGTAGATTCGCGGCTTCTTTGTATTTATTTTGATCCCTGTGTGAACGAAATAAATTATTCTCTATATTTTTTTAGATTACTTAAAATATGTATACAAAGATAATTAGAAATCATTAATTTATTTATTCTGTATTGCTCTTGAACAAAACTACAATAAATCTTAAGAAAGAAGTTGAAGAATTTTTAACGTATTTCAAACTCGATTTATTGATTATATTATTTAACCTGACTTTAAAGCGAGCGAGGTCACGGGGAAACATATCTCGGTCCATTAAAAAGTTTTTAATTATAATACTGGCGTGAAATCAAACATACTTTTATATATGTTTTTCAATCTAAATAATTTTTATAGTGGAAAATGCTTTTACGCACTCCTAAGTCCCTCGCCGACTAAACTCATTTGTGTTCCGTTGAGCCGCTTTAATGAGATAGTATCAAATAATTTCAATATTATTTTTGACAAATTAGGGAGAAATGTATTTATCTATAAGATCCATAGTTCTTTTGAATATTCTGTTGATATACCTAAATATGAGTGAATACATGAACCATTGACCATATTTCAAAACCTGGATTAAAGGAAATGAAAAATTCACTTAAAGAAACTTCTATTGCATCTAAACCTGAGCAAGACTATAATACGTGGTCCGAGGGTACCAAGCACTCAAACACTAATAATAAGCCCGAACCTTGTTCTTTTCCTTTGTCTTATCCCTTTATTTGGACGGATTGGGAATTTTCAGCACGAATACCTATCAGAAATTTTAGAAATGCCCCAAAACTCCCATAACCATCTCTCACCTGTACACCAGAGCGAGTATATTCAGCATGGTGGCAACATCGGGGTGGTCGTGGCCAGAGGTCTTCTCCAGGTCCTCCAGGGCCTGCTTGCACAGCGGCACCGCCACCTCGTACCGGCCCTGCGACGCGTACTGTATCACCAGGTTGTGCAATGTTCGGAGCCGAGCCGGTATCTCGTAGCCGACGTTCACTTGCTGCGCGAATTGGGACGGCGGTGTCGGGGACATGGCTGGAATTCGTTATTTGAATATTAATATACTTTTTATTACATACATGTTATAAGCATAATATTTTGACTGTAATCTAACACGCCAGATTGTTATCTGTTGACAGAATCGGAAACATCATCATCCGCCTATACATGTTCCCACCGCTGGGACTCGGCCTTCCACACGAACGGCCTCCTATGAGAATTCTAGCAATAATCCAATGGCCAAGTGCGGGTTGGCAGATGTCGCAAGTCGTCGTCGAATTTTGATTCTTGGACATGCCGGTTTCCTCGCAATTTTTTTCTTCACCGTTTTGAGAAAAGGCGATGTTATCTACATGCGCAGATAAAATGAAAAATCACGCGCGCCTGGTCTGGAACCCCCGACTTATCGATTTTAATTCTGGGGTCTTCATCACAGTGGTAGCCACACCACTGTGATAGAACCGAACCTTATTGTATGCCCATTTCATATTATATCGATTTTACATCGACAGATTATAATTTAATGAAAAGAAGCGCATTCAATTGTAAGCCGAAATTACAATTTGTCGACAGATAACAGGCTTGCGGGTATCTAGCCCGAGATCGTAATGTAACGGTGTTTACAATTTTACGGCGATACTAACAAGGTTTATATTATGTCCTATCTTTTGAGTACGTATGTGATTTCTGTACTATTCTATTTTTGTAACGTTGAATTACATTTTACACATGGATAGTGGAACACCAATAGAATGATATCTCCGTACGGTTAGGTTATTCTGTCAGTTTTTTAATTATTGAAATTATTTTTTTTATTTATTTGCGTAGTGTCCCGAGTACCACCCGAAGAGAAAATTATTAAATTTAATAAATGCTATCGACTGAAACGTTTGTAAGAAGAAGGAATCTAAGAATCTAAGAAGGTCAATTATTCATCATAAAGAAATTTATTTCATTATGATGAATAATGATGGTAAAGTAATACGCTATTTATATGCGTAGTGTGTTGTACGAATATTTGGATTTCATGCATTATAATTAATGTAATTTAACTTTCATTAAATGACACACCAACTTTTACTAGTTTTTGTCCGGCATCGCACGCTTTAATTCGGAGTAGTTTAATAGCTGTTATTATACATATAAACCATCCTCTTGAATCACTCTATCTATTAAAGAAAACCCATCAAAATCCGAAAAATCAATTAGTATTAATTTTTCTTTTTTTTTTCGAACCCATAAAATCCCCCACCAAAGTGCTCAAAGCGGCTAAAGAATTAAAAAAAAACTCACATTTATTATTCCTATTGTCCTCGTGGTCATCGTCCGGGAACAGATCGACCATGGGGTCGTCCCGCTTGCTGTCCGCCTGCCCGCTTCGGCTTGTGTCGTTCTCCTCTGTTATGTCGCTATCGTATTTGCTGTAATGTATGTATATTTTTTATTATTTATCTGTTTGCTAGTAGCTTCTTATTTCTTCCTTAAAATAACTAATTTAGATTTCAATATCTACGCAAATAATTTAATATGCAAAAACCTCCCAGAAAAGTGTACAAATAAATTCAAGATCAATTTGACAACAAAACCTCCCGTACCGTATGGACGCCATAAACTCCAGGTGCTTGTTCTCCTCCTCCAGCTGCGAGACCCTCTGCTCGGAGGCCTGCAGCCGCTGCTGGGCGGCGGCCAGCTCGTCCCGGAGCCAGGCGTTCTCCTGACAGAGGCGGCGCACTTGCGTGCGCAGCTTCTGCTTCTCGGCCTCGACCGATTGGTGGTGGGACGCGAGCGCTACCATCACCTGGAATGGTGATCAGAATTTAGTGAAATCGTATACAGAAGGTGATAAAGGACGTGGAATGGTGATCAAAGATTGTAGTCGGTAGGTAATAGATGGAATAGATGGAATGGTGATCAGATTGTAGTGAGCAGAAATACCACATAAGGACCACCTGATATTGTATTTGGTAGGTAGCAGAATGGTGATTAGATTATAGATCTATTACCTACTTGCCTACTCAGTTAAGTAATAAATTAGCTGCATTGGTGATTTAAGATTGTAGTCGGTGGAACATAACCTGGAGTGATGATTAGATGGCAACGGTGAAGGCAGCCTTGAAGTTAATATGATACGATTTATTGTACAAAACAAAGCAAAATAGATAAAAACACACAATATGATAAAGTAATTTTATCGAACACTGGTCGGCCTTATCACTTTGCCGTGATCTCTACCAAGCAACCACGGGAAGAAAGGGAAAAAAGGGTTATTTATGAATGGAACAAAACTTAACCGCCATCCACATTTTTAGCGTCCACATTTAGCAAATACCATCAATGGATAATAAACATCACTAGACCAATTACTCACAGCCCAGTCGGCAATTACCCACCCTCGTAAAGTTCAACAACCCCCTGCATCCCTTACGCACACAAGGGTTGATAAAGACCGCTATCGCATTTGTGTATGTACACAAAAGGAGTTGGGCTTTTTTCCTATGATTGTTTTGTTTATATTTTATTGAATTGGTAGTGATCGTTTTTTCTACACCTTTATTAACTTTATCGGTATGTTTCTATGCAAGACTTCTTTAGACTCGATTATGACTGTCTTTAAGCTGGGACATTAAATAAAAACTTTATGCTCTTATCAAGGAATGCTGAAAATGATCTTGCATGTTTTTTTGAACCATCTTTTTTTTATTGATAAGTTCAATTCACATAAAAATCATAATCACTCAATACGAGCACCTATATAAAAAAAAAAATAAAAAAACTGCTTCTCTAATATATAATCAATTCCTCAAACTATTCAGCGACATGTTTCGAACTTCGCTGTCCGTCCGTCTATCTGTCAGTATGCACGTATGTCTACCTCTATATGTGTCTATCTATCTATGAATAAATTCGATAAGTTCGACAAATTCAAATTTTCAGACGATATGAATTGATAAATTCTGCCAAGTTGATAAATGCGAAGATGCTTGAAAAAGAAACAAATTATACGACTAGCCGTTAAAATTTAATACAAGTAATGCTGAATCTAAAGACAAAAAAAAGTTCAACTTAATCAATAGTTAATTTCCAATCTACTCTTATTATAATACGCAAATGCACCGTCCCACTTACGACACGCTATCCTTAAAGGAAATATGGGACACCATCGCTCCTATCTTAAAAGCCCTTTGAGATTACACTTCAAAAGGGCGACCCAAATAGAGTTTTGAGGTTTCGATAGAGGGCATAGATAAATGCTTGCATGTATTTTAACCGAGTTTATTGTTTCGTGTCGATAAACGATTATAATGGAAGGAAAATTGAAAGCAATTCGATGGGAATCTTAATTGTATACGTGTTTGTGAGCTCTGAATAGTTTTTAGATACATTAATAGTGATTGTTTTTCTTGATGAATACAGTTCTCGATAGTAAGATTTTTTTTGTAACCAGGTACTTCGCATAACTTTGAAGAGATTTATATATGATAGATATTTTTTTCTACGTTTTTTTTTTAAATTATACCATCTACATACGTCAACCCGATGAAATGAGTATTAAATGCAACACAAAAATTTATTTGCGGACGCACTCAGGACGCGGACATACACGTGGACGTGTTATAAATTATTTCTTGAGCGAGCTCGCGTTTAGAATATGCAAAGATTTAAATTAAATACCATAATATATACCTAGCATATTAACCTCAATATGATCACCATTTTTGAATATGTATGACATTCTTGACTGAAAATATTCGTCCTTCAGCTATCTACTAGACCGCGCCGTGACCGGGTCGGAGGGTGAACCAAAGGTTAGTCTAATATCAAAGGTACTTAATGAATTCCATTTAGTCGAGCTACTCGACGTAGGAATTCAGATGTGGGCTTCAATTTTATTTCAATCGATAATAACTTTCGCTTTTTTACCGTCGATAATATATATTTAATTTATCTCCATGTTAAGATTCAGATCAATCTCGCAGTTGAAAACAAAAAATATACAAATTCGCATGTGTATTATAGCAAGTGGTGTGTTAATGTTCCACATAAAAAAACCAGTTCCTAACAGCCCCGAATTGCGAACGTATGTGAACCTCAAAAACTGGGAGCACTCTAGCCACTGTATGGCCGAGAGGGGTCGAGTGGCCTGACGATACTCCAGTTTTAATTACTTCCCGGGCGCTTATTGAGATACTGAAATGCTTTACCTATTTATTATACGGGACTTTTGGGAAATGCTTTTACGCAATAATGACCTATTCATTTAGACCAACGGATTAATTCTTTATTGTTATTATGCATCAAACGATCTAAGAGTACTTGAATAATTGCCCGTTTGATGAACAAAACAGGCTATGAAGTCATATTTATTCATTGTCTGCCTTTTCATTTCAACAGATGACGCTATATTCATCAACCACTCAAAACATTTGTTACTGTATTTGAGTAAAATCCTCCTTCCATCCATCAGGATGTAACGGAGATAAACAGATCATTCCTTTCTGGCATATTAGATCGTTCTTATTATTCTCATCGTCTTTCAGGGACACATGAATCATGTAAGAGTTTACGAGTTTAGACTAAAATTTATAATTACGGTGACCAACATAGTAATCGTATATAAACTACAATATACAATGGCAACATTAATCTCTGAAAGACTTCAGAATCCAATTCAGTATTGCATAAACATCTTAAGGCGCTTAATGTGCGAGTCACGACGGCATTTTAAACTATTGCGTGTGATAAGACCATGACATTGAACACCGTTCGGTTCGTCCGCATTCAAGTTGACCTCTTTGTTTAAGCAGTATTGCACAAACAAGGCTGTAAGAGTATTTCCGTTTCGAAGAACGTGTCACTATCCTCGGAGAACCTGATACAAAAATGGCTTTAAAGTTCAGAGGAAATGTTTAAAGGCCATTGACATTCTTTTAACAAAGCCTGCCAGTGTCTGTGCATAAACCTAAAAACCTATAAAACTTTTAGTGTAACGAGCCAAATCCTACTTCGCAATAGGCAATCTATTTAATGCTAGCTTTCTGGCATCCATTGTCATGTTAACTTGAATTTAACACACCTTAAACACTTAAATCATTAATTACGAGTTCATACAGAAATTTAGAAAAAGCACATCCAACTGTTAGAGTAAGGAATGTTGCACACTAGTTTCTTTAAGCACAAACAAAATGCTGATATCATAGAGTATTCCATTTGAAGGACACAATTTATAGTACTGTATTGTTGTTCTTATCTATTTTACCATAACACCTACTATTACCTAATATTCCTAGTCTTCTAGGTTACTTGTGTAAATCAAGTTACTAACCTGCGCCTCTCCCAACCCCAGCTCAATGGCATCAATGCTTTTCCTGACGAGAGCCGCCTTCTCATGTTCATGGTCGGTGTTGGCTGCGAGGCCGGCCAGCAGCTGTGTGTGCTCCGCTCGCAGCGCCTCCAGGCCGGCGGCGACCGTCCTCGCGCCGGCCACCATCTCCTCCTGCGTCATAGCCGTCATTCTGCCCAGCGATTCGATCTTCTTTCTGTTTTGGACAAACGAAAACGCACTGTAAGATACGAGGCTATGAAGGCTTTTATCGAACGGCTGAATGTTTAGCCAATGTCGTATGTTTTCCTTGCTAAGTAATCCTAACCTACAACTGCATGTTTATTTGGTACCATTGTTTTCCCTATAATAGTTCAAATTGAAAATACGGTAATCAAATGACGGATACAAATTTGCAATTCAACTGGGATTCTTTCGTCATTGAAAATCGTGACATTCGAAAAATTATCAGTTCGTTGAGAAATACTACCGGTTATTTAAATAACAAACACACATGTGTATCTACCTGATAAACTGAGGATATCACAGATAAGTACCAATATACAAACAAGATACGCAATGACCATGCAGCAGACCTTGTATAACATGTATTGATTTACTCTAGAAAAATAATCCACACCTTTGGTGTTAAATTTAGCGTTTACTATAGCACTATGCTACATATAAGATAGATAGATTTTTCATTGACCTATTAGTGTGAACTAGGCCTTGTTATATAAATAAACACGTACGAGTATATTACATAAATAACTTCACGAATCTGCTTCACTTGTAGTCGATTACTATCGTAAGGAAAATCGCATTTTGATCAGATATAAATGTAACTGCAATAACGAGACAGAATTATGTTAAAAATAACTTTTATTACTTGTCGGTTTTTTATTTATTAATATCATTGGTTTTTAAACTATGTCGCTTAGTTATTTGATAAACGCCTAGAGAGTTTATCCTTTTAACCCATATGCCCATGAGATCCACATGCAATAAAAAGTGACCTGAGCTTTTCTAAGGAATATAATATGAATATAAATGAATATAATATTCACACTGTTATGTAATTAGAAATAACGTCCAGGTCCAGACGTTAATAGACAAACAAAAATTGTAGAAAGTTTTTGTTTTTGGTGCCTACATGTTTACCGGATTCATTCATATGTATTTAGTACAGATACTCCAATGTTGTTTTTTTGATGTACTGTTATTTTTTATATACATAGTTATTGTTATTAATAGGAAACATCCTTCCTACTTCCTTCCTACTTATATATAATATTATATCCTACTATCCTATCCTACTAATAAATTATAAATACGAAAGTTTTTAAGGATGTGTGTGTTTTTGTTTCTCTTTCACGCAAAGACTACAGAACCGATTGCAATGAAATTTGGTACGTAGACAGCTGGACAACTGGAATAACATATATGCAACTTTTTATCCCGATATTCCTACATGATACGGACTTACACGGGTGAAACCGCGGGGCGCAGCTAGTGACTAATATAACCTAACATATGACTTTTGGAAATGCTTTTAATTTTATATATCATAGAAATAGTTTCGATACGGTCGACAGTTGGTGATACCCTTATTGCAAAGAAAAAAATCACTTTATTTACCTGAGAAGTTATATATAAGTAAAGTTCTTCATTTTGTTTGAACAAACTGATACCGCAAGAACACACCTCAAACAACTTCGAGATACGACTCTTTCAAAGTTTGAATTTCCAAAGCTTTGGAAAAACGAAAAGGAAATTTAAGGCTGCGTTATTAAGGAATATACGAATTTTACTTTGAAATTTTTATATCAGTCATATAAAAACAAGCTTTGAAGAAATCGCTATTTCAGCAAAGCTGCCCTTTGCATCTTACGTCGTCAAATTTCTATGTGTTCAATAAAGAAAAGAAAGAACACACATAAATTAAATAAAAACATATCCAATTTCTATAGATTTTTTTCATTATTCGACAACTCCGACTTTCTAATCTATTAGGAGAGAGTTATTTTTTTTTAATCAAATGCCGTTGAGAGCAAATTTAAAAATATTCTACAATGGCGGTATGACACGTTGTTTAATAGGGCTTCAACTGTTTATGCCATAAAATAAAAATAATAACTAATGACGACATCACATCGATATTCCCTCAATAAAGGAAAAACTTATCTCTGATAACCTAATCAAACATTACCACATATTGATAGCTCGAACGAGTTACGGAGAGATTATTATTAGAAAGTAGATTTTAAAAACAGTTATTCATACGAGTGTCGAGTATATTTCTAGGAATACTTGCCGAAGACTTGTCCACTTACATATATTTAAAAGGGTAATTCATTAAAACAGTTTTGCTTTGCATGTGTTTGACCCATTATGCAACTTATATTAGAATGATAAATAATCATAAGAAGTGTTTAGATATTGCATCCGTTATATTTTACTTAGAACGAGAGTTTAATCATTTAATAGCATATAATTTAATGTAAATTTATAGCTGTGTAGGTCTATCTATAGGTGTGGAGACACAGCAGTAAACATGACATAATATAATGAAAAAGAATTCTAACGAAATACAGGAAACGAATTATGCAGGGCGAAGCGTGGGAGTGACAGCCGACAGTTCGTAACCAGTTTGTTTCGCAATTGGTCATTATAGGGATATCCGATACCCGATACTATAATGCATATTGGTGACTAATCGACCGCTTGATAAAATACTCTTTCAATATTTTATCTGTGGGTTAAGATAAACAATTTAATTTAATTATCGCATCAATTGTTGTCTTCAAAGGTGATTCCTGCGGGAACGAAATGTATTACCGCGGTTAAAAGAAGCCTATATCACTCGCCTCCTTCCAAACAACAAATTTATAAAATCATTCCGATGCATCGTGAAAGAAGAACACACAAACACACTTTCGCATTAATAAAATAAATAGGGATCTCTTTAGACAGAAACTCCTGCAACCTCTCAAACATATCAATAACTTACAGTGCTAAAATCTGTTATCTGTAATAAAATGTTTTTTTTTTTATATCACTGCCTGCACTAAAGCGGGCGATATACTTGGTGTTAGATAATCACCGCCGCCCATTATCATTGTCAGCTTTAGGTGCATTTCGACTAATTTGTCAGCCCTTTAAAACTTTGCAGGCTATTTCTTTGAATGAGTCCATATCGTATTCAGATAGCTGGAGATACCGATGTAGGCAAAGCAATTATACATAACTAATATTTCATCAGGTTAAACTCATATCGAATGACATATTACGCTTGTTTATCCGAATCCAATGAAGCAAATCTAGTTTGAGGCTCGTAACGTGACACTGTTATTAGTGACATAAGCCGTAGAATTGGGTTACACACAAGGACGGTGGTATAAAACGTTCCGAATCAATTGTGT
This sequence comes from Zerene cesonia, assembly GCF_012273895.1. Classification (NCBI taxonomy): domain Eukaryota; kingdom Metazoa; phylum Arthropoda; class Insecta; order Lepidoptera; family Pieridae; genus Zerene; species Zerene cesonia. The sequence continues at coordinate 1,157,279 of NC_052117.1, forward strand.
GGATCGTAAACTAGTTACGATTGAGCTCTCACAATTTGATGAGTGAAGCTTGAATGTGTATACGTATGTGTGCCATATATTGACGTTTGCGACATTAATAAGTGCGATTGATTTACTAGAATTTCACAAATACGCAATACAATAGCTACTCGATTGCATATGTGTCGGAATTGGGACATTTTATCACACACGAACGGAGCTTAGCGAACATTGGACTGTGCTTATAAACACATGTTAAAGAATTAACTAAAACACTAATTGAAGGCACTTATCTCCAGTCCAGATGACAACATGTTTAAAACAATTTCTTTTCATAAAATTTTCATAGTTTTACATACAGACAGACCTGTTCATCCTTCCATCCATCCCAACAGCTTTAAAAACCATACGCGTCAAATTTGCGTGAAATCATCAAATGCATAAAACTTATAAGATGTAAACATTACGTTTCAAAGCAGGAGTATTTTCAGAGTGGAAAAAGGACAGAGCAATAACATAGGTCGTCTAGCGCCATCACTTCTGCTTGTCGTCACTATAACTTATATAGCTCGGAGCTCAAAATTAATAAACAACGGTTCGTATCAACCGGTCATAACTGACGAATAATATGGTCAGTGCCATACGTGAGAAAACGCCACAGGAACTCGTGTAGCATGCATCACAATGAGTCCGCGAGATATGGGTCAATAGTTTGCCATTTCCTTGGCTAAATTCACATCCGCAGATTGCGCGATGGATTTCAATTAGGTGATTATATAAAATTGAAAGCGCTCCGCAATAGTCACTGTCGCTGTTAACAAAAAAATAGAACGCATTTGTTTTATACTTCAAGACGAGAACAAGTATCTCTTCCGTGAGAAATCACTCAAGGTCATTTATAATTTAATATGCAAACAAACTTAAATGGATATGAGAAATTAAATGCTTAATCTGAATTATCATACACAAATACATGCCTTTGTAGTATTTTCTTGTGTTTGATTTTATGCGAGTATTATAAGTTTAAATACCGGCTAATTAACTAGTCTCCCCGTGACCACGCTCGCTGTAAAGTGAATAAATAGCGTTTAAATTCGTTAAAAAGTCTTTAATTTCTATACCTTTTTGTATTTAATTTGAAATTTGAATCTTTGTTATATTTCGATTTATTATCATGATTTTTGTTCCATTAACGGCCGTTAATGTGGTTATGCTACACAGTACACAATCAAACACTAAAACAAGGCTGGGACATTTTCATTTTAAATGCATTCAACCAACGTTCATCCATCCAAGTATAAAATACTCCAGGCTACTAAATTGTCTGCAACAATGTGCAGTATCTAGGACGAACGCGTCGTACATTAGGAATGCAGTATAACGTTGCGAAGCCTTCCAGGCTTCCTGGTCGCCTTGTTTCTTCCGTAAAATATGATTCAGCTTTAAGATATTTGCTTTTGAAATTCTACGGTTACTTAGAATCACTATAGTTGCAGTGACATTATCTACTCTATACTTTTATCCTATTCGATTAATATTATAATCCTTCCTACTAATATTATAAATGCGTAAGTTTGTAAGGGTGTGTGTTTGTTATGTTTTCACGCAAAAGCTAATGAACCGATTGCAATGAAATTTGGTACGTAGACAGCTGGAAAGCTGGAATAACATATAGGCAACTTTTTATACCGATATTCCTACGGGATACGGACTTATGCGGGTGAAACCGCGGGGCGCAGCTAGTACTTATAAAGCTGAAGAGTTCGTTTGAACGCGTTAATCTCAGCAACAGCAGGATCGAAGTGAACAATTATGTCACTGTTGAATGCACTCATTCTTAATCTCACTAGATTATAATTTCTCATAGATCTAGCCAACAAAATTGCAATATCACGATTATGACAATATAACTGTCACATATATAACGATAAAGATAAACAAACACGCATATCAAATAGTTTATTTATTACTAAATTCTTCGAATATAATACACATAAAAGACCGATAAATAATAAAAAAAATCACGATATAACGTGGCCTTTATTTGCTCACGTTTTATTGATTTTAACACTTTTCAGTGTATATATATGTAAATAATGGCAATGTTACAATGTTATAAGTTTTTATTCAGACGTAACTTAAAATAATCTAAATAATAATAATAAGTATAGGTCTAAAAAAACTCTTCACTCATGAAATTGTTGTACTGGTATCGATCTTTGATAAGTTTACAAAGTTTGAATAAAATCTGTCCGTTAAAACTGCATCAACATCGAGTCTGAAGAAGTCGGTTGCGTACATATATAATACAATCAAAGCGTGTTAAATATATACGAAATAGTTCTTCCGATGCAATCATTAACATTTATTTTCAAATCAAAGGAAATTTCATGAATTTTTGTAATGCGAAAGAGGCTTTGACCGTGATAACACATTCCACAGGACCACACCTAAGAAGTGAAGTAGAAGTGGAAAGAAACTGAAGGATATTTAATCCATCTCATCTCGTTCCTATGAATCTTATTACTTTATCCACAAGAAGATCATAAGATCAATCCCCAGCTAAACTTAGCGTATGCTTGTACATGTAAGTATTAATAGTGTTTAGTTACACAATTTTAATAAATCAGCAAGAACTATTGATACAATGTTGCTTGCTGGAACGCGGTTATATGATCTGAAGGTTCGAATTGAAAAATGATTACTGTATGAGTGCATATATCGAGGAACGCTATATTACACGAGCAACGGGAGCGATACGACAAATGGGAGAAATCTTCCTGAACAAAGTGACTTGGGTCAGTTCTAATCAATTATTAATTAATTAACTATATTAATTATAGCAACCATGATGAATTTCCTTACATTGACACAACATTTTACGATAGCATCTGAAACCTTAAAGATTTCAACTAGCCACATTGGTATAAATAACTTCCAGTTCACTGATCAAGTTCTGTAAGTCCTATTGGGGTCCATAGTAACTGGTGCCTAAAAATAAAAGCCTCAGTCTAGGCTTGCGTCTCTCTCTTACACCCAAATATAGATCGCGACAGCAATATCGACTCGTTAGTCGTGTATTTCAGACCTAATTGCCGCTTTTCGTGTTTCAGCGTTCATTAGACACGATTTTAGTTCTGTCTAACTATCAAAATAAGTCTCTAAACAGCTTTCATTGTTAATGTACCCTGGACATAATTTATTTATGTTAACGGGATTCAAAAATTCGGAAATTTAATAATCCCCTTTTTCTGGACGTGCTTTGTTGTTTTGAAAACAACTCAAACTCGAATTGCTAAAATGCTAAATTCAGAATAATTAAAGTCAAATATGAAATCGTTACATATAAATTATGGCATAAAATTTTCAGGTTATATAACCAGGAATGGCTCGTTTACTTTTAAATAAGTTTCAAGGAAGGCCCCCCTCGAATCCTCCCAAGTAATTCCGGCGCACGAAGTTATAGCCTCTTTGGGAGTGGGTAGTACGACGCGAGCCGCATAAAATAGCCCCGTTGCCATGGATACCAAGGGCGACAACCCTCCTAACGTCCAGGGTAAGTTTTATTTCCAAGACAGAATGAATTAAGGAAAAAAACTCGCAAGATAATATTGTACACAGGTAAAAAACGATTTAAGGCACGCCTCATGTGTACGATTTTAATTTATAAGAAAATAATACGTTTCTTTATATTGCCAGCCATTATTCGTGACAGAAAAGATACGATATGGCTCCGTTGCATTACATTAAATTTGACGGAAAAAAAAATCAAGATTTTTTTCGCATATATAAAGTTGCTACGGTTTGGCGAAAAACGCGGGTTTGAATCCCGCCTCGTGATAAAAATTTTCTATTTTTTCAAAATTTCTCCTTTATAAAGCATTTCAATGCTATAAAATAAAAAATTAAATATATAAAGTTACACAGAATTGGAGAGCGCCCACAACTGCCATACTACATCAGCCATTCTAGTAGTAAAATAAACCGATTAAAATCTCAAAGCTGTACAGATTATAAAACTGGCAACCCCTGAGAATTCACGAAGGTTTATGTACAACATAAAAAGAGTACCAGTTGCATTTGGCATGTTTCCAAAAGGGGAAATGAATAGCCCTGCCTTTGTTTCCGAATTGATATACCCGACATATTATGTTTGATCGTGGATACGAGAGTGCTAATATTGGCTCTGTTAGCAATGAAATTCCATATCAGTTGTGATGACCACATTAGGTTATATTACATAGAATTTATATACATGATGTTACAAATAAGATGATTTTAAAGGCGTTGCTTTAAATAATATATCTGTCTAAACATAACAAGCTTTGTGTTTTTTTTCGCACAATTTGAATGAAATGTCCGTCTAAAACTTCCACAAGAAGTCAGGAGATGTATGATAAGTATAATGTAAGTAGGATCAACAGAATGTAATTCCAAGTTAGAATTTATTTTATATTCAATGAATTAGCCTTATATACAGAGTGTTTTTGAATCTGAAATGAGTTTGGAGCAGGTTTTAGTCTAAAGAGCTACCTTTTTAGTAGCTCTTTTGAAATCATCATTTCATTAATGTGTTTTGAACATCGCTTTAAAAACTTTGAATTGTAGATCATAAAAACGCAGTGTTACAAATCAAAAGCAGCGTCTATCCAATTACATAATACGCATTATTTGAGTAATTAAGCTTCAGTTTCAAAAAAATCAAACTGAATATTTAACGTAACATGATCCAATAATGCCATCATTAAAATAAGTTCTGTAGAAAACTTTTCAATTATTTCGAAAACAGTAAGACAAAGATCGGAAAATAAAAGCAGTTTCATGATTATTTAAATGAAATAAAACGCAGAGCGAAAAAAATAAAGATTCAAGTGTGTAAATATGGTATTACCAGGAAAAGGGCAAACGAATCGATGTGTCTAGACGAAATAAATCCAGATACGATCCTTTGTTTATTTCATTAAAATAATGCATACCTACAGCACATCTTGTTCCTAACTACTACTACTCTATGTTTACATTTACAAATACCGATTAATCCAATGCGATATAGTATTAATCGGATTTCATAAATCGATATAAAGCGTGAGTATTTGTTTCTTGTAAAACATAAATGCAATAGAACATTTGTGGAAACCCCAAAGGTTGGAGATCAACTCGCTTAATATAGGGATTGATTTGATATATCTGAGTCTGAATAAGTTTAAAAAATAATTGATTTTTATACATAGTTGTTCCAGCAGATTTCTCTGAATTATAATATAGGTGTACATTGAAGTCTGTATATTTAAGTAAAATAAGATTTAAATTTGATGTGAAAAACTCCTTAAAGAACCTTAAAATCCATAAATCCTATTTCTAAATATCCTAGGGAAAATGTTAGATTTGTTTTGTAGGATATTTTAGTAGTATAAATTTTGTATGACGGTCCACCTAATAATAACTATGAAAACCAAAAACACTAGACTATACTGCGAACACCAATCGATGAGTCTAGACTGGCCAAAAGGGGAGACAGATTAATGGTCATTAAAATCTTCTATCACACCTAACTAACGCTAGTTCCGTTCTGAGCCCATTTTATTTTTCTCAGTAACAGAAAAAGGCAAAATTTGTTATAAAAATGTACTATAATATTTTCCAGATTAATTTGATTGAATTTAAAATGAACGTTGCAGAAAAGAAGATCATTTTTGAATTGATTGAGTAACTGTAATAAATGAATTAAGATCGTTGAATGGGGCTAAAAACACAATACTTAAAAGCTTATACAAAATGTAAGGATGATAATAGAGCGTATATAAATACCACGCAATACTAACTAAACTATAATACTCACATTCTATATGCGTTCAAAGTCTTCGACATTATACAGACGGTTAACAAAACGTATCCATTCCACGACACTAACACTATTATATACTATAACACTTACACGTATGCACTAATAAAAATTCTTATAAAAATAACGTCTAATATACACTTGTTAATTACACGCTGACTAGCTGAAGAAAATAACACCGACATTAGTAAAGATAAAACATACAATAAATATGAAATACACTCAAAAACACTTAAATTGAACAAGGCTATAAAACATAATACACACTCAAATTTCTGTCGGAAATAAGAGATTACAGTACACCAACCAACGTTTTAAACGTAATCAAAATTAAGGACAGACGACAAAATAAACAAAAACTGGAAATGCGCTACTGTACATCATGCAAAACTACAAATTAAGTGCAATTGTTTTTTTCCTTAACAGAAATATCATTAACAACAACTATTATTAACATTATGGGTACATACATAGAATATTACGAAAGTTGAATTTTAAACGAAACGTTTCCGTCGGTTTCGCAAACGCTTACTTACATCCAATATCGATTGAATGATTTATTTACGCATAGTATCTGAAACCACACCACTAACGTGATGGAAGATTCTTAACAACCCCACATAAACACTACAATAACTCCTTCAATACATTTAGTGTTACATCTATCGCACAATATTACATCGAACAACGCCCTACAAAAGTAAAAGTCAATAATAACAAACTCTTCAAACGTATCCACGTGTAATTTGGCACACATCACATCCTTGCCAATAATTGCCCAACACATAAACGAAACAGGCATATGATGGACACGTGCGTGAGAGAGAGACAATGGAGAGCAATTTAAAATAGATCCAATCCTACGCAATGTTTGTGTCGTTGATCCCTTTAGATTGTCTGGTTTGTTTGTTTTCGTTCTTATATCATCTATCGAGGACAAGTGTAGCTACTGTTTAGAATCTCAACTGGGCGAGATTATAAACAATGGGACAACAAACGCCCTGCTTACTGCACTTGACCTATTATAAAAATATGAAGTACCTATTCATTTCTTGCATACAAATTTAATGACCAGACCAGTTGTATAGCTTGAATTAGATATAAGAAATAAATAAGAAATACCTTAGTGATTTAAATATAAATCGTATTACGATAAAAAAAATTGATCATGAACAATCCTTTCTAACTATGTATTCCATCGTTTCATTGTGAGGAATCTAAGAAAACAACATAGAAAATGACTATCTTCGTTCACGACGCGACAAAGAAAGTAAAGAAAGTGTCCATTCGAGAAATGCAGCAATTAAAACTAAAAAGCCAACAATGCAGAACGGTCCGAATGTTGAAACGGTGAACACAGATATATCACTATTGAGTAGGTATTTATTTTTGTATAGCCTTAGTATTCAACGAAGAATTAAAGGATTCTTTGAAGAGGTTATATAATAAAATCGAATAATAAAAAAAAATCATCATTGTATTATTTTGGTAATGCCTTAAAATTTGGTCTTTTCGTAAGGTTAGACCTCAGTAATATAATAAGAAGCGTATTACATAACTAAGGTAGGCGATAATCAAACAAACTCAATCTAATTTCAATACAAATATTAATATTTGTATATCTTTCTAGCACGTTTCAAAAATGGAAACGTGAAACTATAGTTCTTTTTTAGAGTTCAGTGGATATCGTTTTGTTCTGAATGGAATTAAAGTTCAGAAGATTTTATATACAAGAATAATTTATTAATCGTCGACAAAGGATCGAGGATAATTCAACCATAATTGAAGTACCGAAACGATTCCTCTTCTTTATTCAAGTTTCATTCAACCGTCATCTGTTCGCCACACTCTAAGTTGTTAACATTTTCTGCAGGCCATTTCATACCAAAATAATATAACGATAATGTACAAATTAGTGACAGAGCATTTTAATTTCCATTGACTTCTGTTAAATAGCATTGTTTCTTATCTTGATAGATCAGAAGATTGATGTAATCGTAAAAATTGCCCATAAATTAAAACGTTATTTACAGCGATCTTCGAATGCATGCACATAAAAATGCTACAAATAGACCTTCATAATGATAAATGGATTTTTAATGTCCAATAGTAGTTCCTTCGGCAAAATGAATTTAACAAAAGCAATTAAAGGTGCCCTACTTTTAGATATTAGATTAATGAATAATGACATGATGAATCAAACCATCTTTCTCATCAATTTCCGTTATCATAAGCTAGTATGTGTTACACTGTTAATGAAATAATAGGCTAAAAGGCACATAAATAAAACAAATAGGTCGCACAAACGTGAACATTAAACATTTTGCTCTCGTCTCGAGCGATTTATTTTAAGAATTGCGATTTTGTTTTATTGGACACAACGAGCGTAATCAATTGGTTTCAGTGCATTTGAAATAATATCAACATAATGAAGCATAAAAGGAGATTGCAAAATTATTTGTGTTTTATTGAATTGTTGAAAAACTGCATGGCGAGTAATAAATGCTGCGGAAGCAAACACTTTCAGATGAATGCTGTGTGTCGTTATAAAATAAGTCTATTAACGAGCTATAAACAGGGAACAAAATCATGATTCTGACGTTCAGTTACAGAACTTTGAGAAGGAAATGTTACTGCATGATGTAAGATATATTTATTTAACACGAAGAGATTTAAGAATATTCTGCACGGCTATCAATGTAATTGCAACGACGCATTTTATAACATAATTGTTATAACGGCAGTGTAATAAAAACTAGGATTAAACAACTTTATTGATTGATGCGAAAGTATGTGTTCCAACAGAGTAATCGGGTTGCTTTTATTATATCACTTTTTTATCAATATCGAACGATTATTCACACGATAATATGAATTATTATTACTAAATAAACTTTGATATACAATTATCGCAACTTTCTCGATTGCAGCCAAGATTGAATTAGTCGGTGAAAAAGTTCCGATTGAGAATCACAGCGAAAACGACACAAACCTAGAAATGTGTAAAAAAAAAAATCAACGACCCAACATAACTATTGCCGTGTATAAAGGAGATCCAATCAAACTAAGCGAAGCGTTAATAAGAATTTTAATTGGAACTAGAAATTGCCGCGACGCAGCGACAACAATGCACGATGGAAAACAGAAAATATTTACGATTCAACATTTTGTATTTATTATACATACATTCATACAGCTACGGTTAACAAAACGTTCGAGCCTAGGGTAATAGAAACAACACCAATCAATAAATAATAAGTCTTTCAAACACGCGATTACATCTCCAACTATTAAACAAAGACTTGTGCCGATCACAAAGAATAAAGAGCACTAACCACAGAAACAAATCTAATAACACCGCATAAATAAATGTAAGGGCGGACAAACAAAGGCTAACACTAAATCCAGTACAAAAATCCGGGACGGTGAAAATGGACGCGTAATTCGGTAGCGATTCATATGCCGGTATAAAAGAGCGAGCGAGACACGTCCAGCACCGGTGGCAGCTGGCGGCGTACTGGCGTGCATCGACTGGAGGACTAGGGTTGGGCATGTCTATCGACACGCTAGATTATCGACAAGTGCAATTTGGGCAGTGCCTTATCGGTTATTGAATTAGGTCATATTTTATGTAAATTTTAACACGTTGACTTGAGTCTAATTGTAAAGAGAAACTGGAGGGAAAATCTTTTGTCTTTATGTAGTTAATAAATGTTCAAAAACCCAATACATATAGGTGTGCAAATATTATGCAGTCTTCTTCACTCACATCTTGATTGCGGCAATATAAAATGGAATGCACTATCAAAGTTCCCTACTTGTACTTTCAATCACCCTTTCCCCAAAACAATATCCATTCAAAACAATCGCTACTACAACTAGCTGTCAAACAAAAAAACACCGTATCGATTATCGCGCATCACTATATCGTGGGGTAGCCACCCTCGTCTACCCTTCCACACATGCGCAATTGTACAAAATAACGCGAGCACTAACACACACACACACACACTGCGGCATATGAATCATGACGCTCAAATTGATAGAGCAAACTAGACTCCCTAGGCCCTACCACTACCAGTGTTTATAATAAGCACTTCATCAGTTAAACAAAGGATCCTGTTTTGTGAAATATTTTCTTTTTTTACGAACATTTCCAGTTTGTATGATGCAGCTAAACGATTATCATTATTCATTTAAAAGTCTAGACTTATACATTGAAATAAATGAAAATGAAAAGAATTGAGCTGACTGAATCTTACTGAAGTTTTAGTTTAAATAGTAAATGTAAAATAGATGTAAAATAGTTTGTATGTGGTAGTCGAGCACGCTTCGGCACGAATTGGGCCAGCTCGCACCGGGGAAGTACCACACCCCCACAGAAGACCGGCGTGAAATAGCATTCTGTGTGTTTCGTTCGGGGAGTGGGGGAGCCGGAGGCCCATATCCTTTTCCTTACCCTTCCCAGTCCTTTCCTTTATTCCTATCGCCAATCCTTTCTTAATCCCTTCCCGAAAAGTCGGCAATCCATTTATAGAGGGGTAAGGTCTGCAATGGACCTTATGCCTCTCCAAATGTTCATGGGCGGTGGTAGCGCCACCAGCTCCATTGCCGACTGTATCATTAAAAAAAAAAAAAAATTCGGTATGCCACTATCACTGCATACTTTAAATATCAATGTTTCGTAGAGGGAAGTCAATGTTTACAAACACTTTACAAGAGGTACAACTAAAACCTTAACGTTTATGTCGATTGTAGCGTAATATTGAAGACCAGTGAATTGATTTTATATTACTACTAGCTGCACCCGGCAAACGCTGTTCTGCCTTACTCTTATCGTTTAGTGGTATGAAAAATAGATGTTAGCCGATTCTCAGACCTACCCAATATGCTTACCAAATTTCAGAGGAATCGGTCAAGCCGTTTCGGAGGAGTATAGAGACTAACATTGTGACACGAGAATTTTATATATAAGATTACAGCATTAAAATGCACTTTATATGGCAATTTGCTGAGAGGCGGTCTATTGATGTTCAAATGTAATGATAGTCAATAAACAGAATAAATACTATTCTCTGTCAAGCGTGTGATAACATAAAGTGGCTGGTAAATGTCCTATTCATAATGTATCATAACTTCAAAATTTACGACTAAAACCTTCTTTAATTTAACCTTTCTTTAATGCAACTCGCGGCGTCACTCACGTGGTATCCGGATGAAAATTAGCTTAGCAACAAATCCCAATTCCATTAAATTTCAACGTCAAACACAAAAATAATAACGTCAATTGGTTGAAACTACACGAAATCATCGATACAAAGACAAAAAAAATACAGTCGAATAAACTATGTACTTTCTAACTAACATCTTCGTTTTTTGGACGGCGATTGAAAATCTCTAAAACTATTGAGAGCATATTTTAAAATACAGCAGAAGCTGCCAAAACGGATTTTACGTAAGACAAGGTCAGGATAATCAATACGAAAGACGCCAACACGTCTGCTGAACAAACACACTGTAAATTAAGCAAGCTGGCCGTTCAAAGGTAACCATAATACTAGGAATATTTAACAAAAATAACTACCTGGAAAGTTATGGAATTTAATACTATATGTACAAGTATATAGTAAGAATGTAACAGAATATAATGATTATATCACTTCAACTACATATCATTATATATATATAGTATAAAGCAGTCGCTTCCCACGTCTATCACGTAAAGCTAAACAACGGATTCAAAATAAAGGTTTATAGGTGTAGAATAACATCTATTAAACTACTACGAATTCAACGCGTGCGAAGCCGGGGGCAAAAGCTAGTATTATATAATACAGATTACAGGTCGGCCGCTGCAGATAGTCGCCCTTAGATTCGTTCGCTTTGTAATTTAAGCAGTTAAAATTAAGCAGTTGTAGGCTAACTGCTTGCTTAGATAAAATCGTCCTTTTTTTCTTTATAAGGCCCATATTATTATATAATATACAATATTCATTCAAAATATTCGTTCCGGGCAAAAGAACAATAAAAGATCTGCTTCTATACTTATGATACAATTCGGTACGTCGACACAAACCAACAAAGGAATTCACCATATAATTTTGTGTGTCATAGCGGGCAACTGAGCTAGTAGTTCACCTGACGGTAAGATCGGATCACCACGGCCCATGAATTGGATGAATGAATTGGAATTAGATGAGGAAAGGATTGACGACTTGAAAGAAGGAATAGAGCGGGAAGGGTGAAGCAAAAACGGGCCTCCGAACGATCGCCTATCGAACTTACGAATGATGACATAGCGATCGAAACCAGGGAAAAATACCGACCGAACGTTTTTGGGGAAAAACACTTTTCAACATTTACATAGAACATACGTTTGACCGCAATACGGCAAGGACTCTTATGTAACCTCAATGTGTCGAGAGGGGCAATATTTTTCATCCTCTCTGTCTTTTTAACACTATTCTCAATGTTCCCTAATGCTACATAGTTAAATATCCGAAACCGTTTATGGTTTTCCCTAGTAAATTTTAAGGGGTTTTTGACGTGGTTTCATTAATTTTTTTATGCGTTGAATCCATCTTCTCATCCAAGTAAGGTTGTAGTTCATGATTGACGATAAATAAAATTCTCAACTAAACGTACCAATAAAACATTTGTGATAAGAGAAAATTTTACAAGAACGTATTACAGTATGATTGTGATGAAGTGACAAAAATACGAAAAACCTTCCGCGCTTACGTTTCTTACTATTGGTTCTAGGTCATCAAGAGAGTTCAGAAAAGAAAAATCCATAAGCATATGCAATAATATAAGTAACGCAACATAGCACAGTTATGATTTCAATTGCAAATAGATTTTCCGTTAGGAGCGATACAAAAACGATTATTTTTTTGCTTAAAGTTCAACATATACTATTTCTTGAACATTTTGTTATGAACTTTGGTGGTGGCTCAATGGTTGAGACCTCGGATTTCATTCGAAAAATCGGGGATTGGAGACCTTGAAGCAAAGACAAGCGCATGGAATATATTGATTTTTCAATATATCTGCACATTATCTCCATGAATTTATAGTCATGAACACATTAGAAGAAATTGAGAAAACCGGCATATCCAAGAATAAAAACGACGACATGTGACATGCGCCGACGTTCTAAACCTTCACACGAGACGTATCTTCCTTGATGAGATCATATATTGGCTGACGATGAAGATGATGTTGATGACGATTGTTACATCCTAAAACCTTTGAATCAATGGTTGTCATCAATGAAGCCAAAGCGGCTGAATATGTATGAAATTATACAGAGAATAGATGAAATTAGAGTCACGCTATCGAAACTGCAGGCAATGAAACATCATAAACAAAATTGATCTCTAAATATATTTTTTTCACATGCATAAAAGCCAAGTGAATAATTTAGATTGCATAAATTTGTACGGTCATTTCAAACTCACGAACACATCCATTTTACTTTCGTGTAGAATTTTTAATGAGAAGAAAGTATTGGCAACCAACCGATCGGATAGTAGACAATAGATAATAGACACCGGGTCGAAGACAATGTATATTTGTAAAGAACCAGAGCTTTCCCTTGTAATTTATTGAGAGCAAAATTGTTTCGAGATAACAATGGTTAAGAATAATGATAGCAAAATATGCATAGCATCATTAATATATAAATTAGAACATATTTGAACAACTACACATTAATCATTTACTTTATAATATAAACCGGAAAAGTTTGTATGTTTTAGCGCGCTTATCTCAGGAACTACTGAACCCATTTCAAAATATCTTGTACCGTTGGATATACATATATACGTGATCTCTGAGTGCTGCAGATGTACCACGCGCTGAGTGTATATATGAACCACGGATAAAGTCGGGGTGGATCACATATCCCTGTTAATTACGTAAATATCTGTTATGTATAGGTGGCATTCAAGCAAGCATTCGCCTAACTCACAACTCTGATCCGAAATTGTGGAATGTTCCAGAGCATTATATTTTATTCGAAAGAGACACAGGACACAACACTATTCAGCTGCCATACATATTATACGGAGCAGATACTGGAATATATACTATTCTGAAACATGCAAATTAGTAAATACATACATAAAGATAATACATAAGAGGATATAATATGCCTGCCGTTACAATGAAGTGAAGTCCCGTGTCCCCTAGTTGGGTATGGGGCAGATGATGTACATCTGTTTCACTGATCGATTTTCTTTACGGACAAGTAGGTGTTCAACCTTCTGTGTCCTGCCAGACCGAGACGTTTTTTTTTTGTGCGTCCCCACCGGGAAATGAACCGAGGACCCGCTCACGCGTTAACCACTATACCAAGGAGGCGGTCCGTTACAATAGATTACGGGTATCTATCCGATTATTAAATACTGCGTGTTCGAGTCTTGTGAAACATATATCACCATCTTACTTTAGTTTGACAATTTTAATGGTGTTAATTCACTACAAAAATCGATAAAATTCCTCTATACTTATTTATTACGAATAACTTACAAAACACACACGGGTGCATGATAACAGACATAGAAAATTTACATAAGTCGAGTGTTGCTTTAATTACAAGTTGTCACGACATGTAAAAGGTTGATATGTAATTATATACTAGCTGTGACCCGCGGTTGAAACCGCGTAAGTCCGTATCCCGTAGAAATATCGGTATAAAAAGTGCCTATGTGTTATTTCAGTTGTCCAGCTATCTACGAAGCAAATTTCATTGCAATCGGTTCAGTAGTTTTTGCGTGAAAGAGTAACAGACGCACACATACATATGCATCCATCCTCACAATTTTTCGCATTTATAGTATTATTATTCGCCAATAGATGTCAGGAAGAGTCATAATAAATTGGGACTACTCAAACGCCTCCTATTTGTTAAAAAAAGTAAGTTTAAGTCGATAAAACACGAATAAAACACGAATATGACATTTTCTAAAAAAAAAAATCCTAGCTAGATCGATTTATCGCCCCCGAAACCCCCTATATACTAAATTTCATGAAAATCGTTGGAGCCGATTCCGAGATTCCAATTATATATATACAAGAATTGCTCGTTTAAAGATATAAGATAAGATATATATAGATATATATATACAAGAATTGCTCGTTTAAAGATATAAAATTTTTAATAATCAAGTCAAGGTAAAATAAAAATAAATCCAAATGGTTAAACACATATTTAAATTGAAAATTGAAATATACGTTTAGTTGCAATAAAATTTATCAAAAAAAAAAACATTTCATTTAACTCATTAAAATCAGTCAAAAACAACTTCAAGTAACTATATAAAATAAAAATATATTTCAAATATATCACAGCAAAATAAGTACATTTTTAACAATTAATAAATTGTTTTAAATTAAATTTAAAACAACTAATTAATATTATAATACAATGATAATTACCAACTCTATGTTGAATGCTTTACTTTTGCTTAATTCTGATTGAACAGCCTATGTAATTCACAGTGTGAATTTTACACACTTTTGATTAAAAATTGTATTAAATAGATTCGAAAAGATCCAGAGATTACACTAAAACGTCACGAACTCACTTTACACTTTACACTTTCACAATCACACTAACATTAAAAATGTGAAAGTTTGTTTGGATGTTTGTCCGTCAATCACACTGAAACTACTGAACGAACTTTGATGAAATTCAGTAAACAGCTGACAGGGAATGAGCTGACTTTGGTGATGGGATACTTTTTATCCTAATTAAATACTCCTTTGGAATAACAGGAATCTTGATATTCGGGCGGAGTCGGAACGAGCGCCTACTATAAGTATAGATTAAATAATAAGTCATCACTTCACAAGTCTTCATCTATGACTGTATATCAAACCTTTCCTAAACCAAGTGTTGTACAATCGGACCTAACTATTTATTGAAATTCATACAACCAGATTGATTCACAGTTCCATGATTCACGCTTTAGAAATTCACCCTATTTATTTTCACGTGCGGTTCAGACTAACTCAATTAGCTGCTTTCACAATCGCTTTTTGCTAAGATGATTTCTATGTAATGTACGCTACCCACCTATGAATTATGGGCACCTATCGGTGTAACGCTGTTCCCGAAGGAGGTTCTCAATTCGTTTTTTTCAAACTACAACTACAACATCCCTTATATAGAATAAAGAGTTCTAGGTATTATATATATTTTATGTTTTGGTTTTTTTACTCGTTTTGGTTTTATTTATCTATTGAAGCGTTATTGTGAGCGTTGTTACAAACCTTATAAGGTTTCACATCGCAAAGTATTTTGTAAAAAGTGTTTTTTTTCTATACTAATAATAAATAAATTATTTTTTTTTTTGGGTCATTCTCGATGTCAGCCAGAAAGGCTACTACATCTTAACACGGATGCGTTGGTGAACTGTGGGTTCACCCTGGTAGGAAAACGCTCAAAGGCGTCCCCCCTTGACGGGGACCACGAACCTCGGCTTAGGCTGTCGCATGAATGGAAGGGGCCGGAAGGGCCTTTTTACTAGTTAGCACACACGCTTAACACACGATTGACAAGACATGATATGCGGTAGCACCATCCTCACCTCGTCGGTGATCTTTTCTGTATAAAATAATTATTGTCCGATAAATCGTCTGTGTATACACCGCATATATTTCCCTACTAATCCTCACGTCAAAACGGCTGTACTGATTTCAAGGTTAAAAGCTACCTGTCTCCATTTAATTTTACATGAAAAGGTATAATCTGTATAAGGAATAGCTTTCCCATTAACGTAAATTGCAAATCCAGGCCGGACACCTAGTTAAACTAAGTGCAACAAATGAATGCCAAACTGCGAGAAATTCTCGCTCTGAAAATTTTGATAGCAGAATCATATCATCATCTGACATTCTTACCTACAAACTATAATTAACTACATATTTATCGCTCAAAAGCATGATAATCTCATTAATTTTAAGACGTCGACATAGCGAACAGTAGGTATGCGACTCTGCTGTGGAGAGAATGACTCTGTACATACTTACGAACAAATTTAGGTAGGTTGTCCATTTCCGATACAAATAAAAACCATGGTTTCCATTACAGCTGAAGACCATATTGAGAGAGAAAATTGGATAGTAACTAAGAAAAATAATCCAAAGCATTCTCTTATAAAAGTATAAAATATTTATACTACATATAATATTATGTAGCATCTATTATAATCTAGTTCGATGTCTGCTTGGAGTTTGCTAACGGTAGTTTGTGCTAATTAAGTTTCTAAGCTAAGTTAATTATCAATATTTCTAGCTATCTAGAAAAATCGTTGTTGGAATAATATTTTGTAGCAGGTAAATTCAATTTTACAGATACTCGCTCATTTACCTACATATGTATATGGATAGAATGTGCTGTAATCTAAAAGTCATGTATATTTTCTTTTTTTATGTTACGTTTTATTTTGCGTAGGTTAATTTATTCGTGTATAAATATAGTAAGCACTACGCTACTATGTAAGCTTAAATATGTAGCAAGGTCGAACTTGAGGCAGTATTTATGGTTATGATAAACTCGATTCCTAACGTTTTTTTTTTATTTCTACTAGACGTACTTTTGAACTGTCGTTAGATAGTTTTACTACCGGTTCGGAAAACACTTTAGACTTAAGCCCAAAGTGTATCCTAGTTAATGTCTCCAACTTTTTTACATATGTATCTCGCTAATCCCAAATAAAGTTAGTTGGTTTAACTTAGTACTCGGTAAGTTTAACAGTTAAATCGTAATGTTAGTCTGACTTGGAGCTTCAGTTAAGACTTCTGAAACTCTCGTAGGTGTTAACAAGAGGTAACTTTCCCGACATCAAACACGAATGAGTATTTTAATTAAAGCAACGCTTCCCTCGGTATAAGATCGGCTCAAAACCCATTAAAACGTCCCTTTTTTTACTAAAATGTGTTGTTAACAGCTAGTAGTGTGATTTTAATTAGTAATTATTTGTATTGTTGTTTCATGAACATTCAAAATTTTGAAAAAAAAAACACATCTATTAATGACGTTATTGTGTGACTTTTACGGCACGGCACGACACAGCCAATTCAAATCATGGATGGCACTACCGCTAAAACTCAACCAAATTTCTCGCCAGATCAGATTACTGCAATCATCTAAGAATCTTAATCATAATTCGTCATCAAACATAATAAAGAATCAGCAACGTTGGGATAGAAAGTGGTCACTGATCACGAGTCGTGTTACAATTTGTGAAATAATCGAGTAAAAGCAGCGATACATTGGTGCCCGATAAGTCTAACCATTGCAAATGAAATGGCTTTAAATTACATTCATTGTACCTTTTCCGAACTATGCCAATAAGCTCTGTGAACGTGTTTACTTTATTGTTGTAGAAAGGTTTTACGTACTACTTACTTGGACATTTTAGCAAGATTCAGTTAATAATTATTTATTGTTATACATATCATTAGTGATGATCTCTTGAGTTTAAAAGTATAAGAGAGAAAGTTTAGCATTCTTGTATTTGCTCCTTAACAGAGAAGTCGGCCGTGAAATATTTTACAGAGGGGTGGGGGGGGTGGAACATTTTAACTTTGATTGTGTGATTGATTGATCGTAATATTTAACAAATTTCTGATATGGTAGACGTAGAGTAATATATGGAAGCTCTAGCCTATCTATGTATAAAGTCTATCTATTTAGGTTATTATAAGAGTCCTTTTTCAAGCGTTAGATCAGTAGTTTGGGATAAATAAGAAAAAAAAAGTAGGTAGTAATTACACAGACCCCACATACATGATTTTAAAATTTTGTCCTCCAAAACCCACCCCTGACTCCCGCCCATGTATACGTTTATCATACCAACGCTAAATGTATCAGAGGTTTAGAAGTGCTGAATGTAACACCTATACAACTATAAAATTATGGAGTGAAGCGTTTTACTCACCTTGAAGCACTCTTCGGAAGTAACAAGTTTTTGCATAAAACGAGTAGGCAACTTAAGCGGATATAGCTATAAAAAATAACGTTAAGAAAGTTTCCGATGCGGTAAGAAGCGGAAATTTCAAGATACCCTACGGTTGGCGTTTTATTTAAGCCTCCGCTAGGCTTCCCAGTTAAATGCGACCGGATTATGCGGATATCAGTTGAGATGATATTCAGATACTACTGATACGCCCCGGCTTCGTCAGTATCTACATTCTATATCGATCAATGAAATTGCAGCTTCCAAATGGAGTAGGAATTTTTCCGTCAAGCATTTTTTCTGTGAAAACATTACAACAAAAACACAAATGTTTCCGCATTATAATATTGATTCAGATTAGTGTTTTAAAGGAGTTAAATACAAGATGCATGATATTTGTATTAAAAACATAAATTATATGAAATATGATGTCAAAATGGAGAAGAATGGAAGGTGCAGTTACAAGCAAAATCTCCTGAAACGATACGACTGAAATGTAGTCTGCATATTCGGCACCTTTTAAATTCTAACATTGGTATTTTCAAACATCCTTTCAATCATCACATAATGCAATCGTTTAAACATTGTCAACTGAAGTCAGTGAAGAAATAATAAGCTTATTATGTAAAAACAAATGACTCTACAGCAATTTTACCTAAGCTCTGTCGTTTCTATAACTCCCTTCTCAGACATATGTATAATCCCACTTATAACGACTAACGAGTGCTTATAAAAATAGAAAAAAAAAACAGTCCTGACATGGAATGATGTAAGGATTCTAACATATGTTGGATATGGGGATATCCCCATTCGCATACATTCAATTCCCTGCAAAAAAAAAGAGAGATATCACACAGTACATTTCGTCGTCAAAACTCAATCAGATAGATTGACGCATCACTCATTACCAGCTTATAATTTTTTTTTAATTCATTTAAAAACTACTTATTAAAAAAAATAATACTCATATATACATTCCCGTGTCCACAGCGGGCGTGTCTGCAGTCTATGGCACAAGGACAATAAACCAAAATGGCGGGCGGTTGCATGCAACAAAAAACCTAATTGCATCGTTGTCATAACACTTACAGTCCATTACCGACTTTACTGTTTTCAACGATGATAGTGTTAGATTTATATTTATCGTGTTAACTTTTTAAGGGGACATCCTGCAAAAGCATTTTGATTTGCATCGTTTTAAAAACATAAGATTAGCTCTGAAAATGTTCATGTATAATCTCGAATACTTCTTTATTGATTTTAGAACGTAATATTTTCGTGAAGCCAATGATTTAAGTGTAAGGAGTATAAGAAAATCACTTCGGTAATATTTTTATAGAGACACTTTCGTACTACATATATTAGTTAGCAGAGTTATTCATAGTGTCTTGTTAGAGCAGTAATAAAATAGTATATGGGAGAAGAGTCATCATTCAAAATATGAAATTTCCTCAAAAACAAGACTTCATTATATAGTTCTGTTATAAATGCTATTTTACTAAACCAGTTTATTCAGAAGTATTTTAAAATATTTTATACCCACAGTTACTTAGTATATTCAAACAAAATAAAAGAGATTCAGAACCAATCGTTACCTTGTGGGTAATAATGGCATTAACGTCAACAGAGTTAAATAAATAAAAAATCAAGAACTTTAATTTATATTTAAACATATACAACCTTATTTTCCTGTTATTATCCAATAAAATAATATTATTAAAATGTCTTTATCTAATAATGTATCACTTTTAATGCGTGCTTATGTTTACTTAGAGTGTACATAAAGATAGTGAACATAAAATAATGAGAGAACTCTAAAGACGAATCCAACGACACCTGTCAATCTCACGACGACAAGCCAAACCGTGCCAAAAAAAAAATCAATCAAAATCTCCAAAAACAACCCCTGTAACAACAACTGTAACAACCCATCCACTACCTTCAAAATGAAAAGCTACCAACATTACAAATGTGAATGACCGTAGATAGGAAACTATTTGGAAAAATAACTTAAAAAAAAAAAGAAGCAGGTACGCGACGAGATGCAATGATACAAAAAAAACGAGTGCACTGGATACATAAATAGCGCAGACACGTCTGCCCGCATACCGGTGTAATTTATCAATAACATTCATATCTCTCTATACACTTGAAACTTTTAGAAACGTTCAAAACATAACAGTTGTTAGATATCAAATTGTGCTATTTTCACACGTGAAAATGGCGGTTTTACGGCGTCCCTTTAACGTTTCTAAACATTGAAATTAGGTTTAAGAAAATCATCGTTATATGTGAACAAACGATATTACGAACAGCATAAAAGTCACATCAATTTTATATGGTGGGTCTATAACGAGGAAGGTCACCGGATCATCAAGATGACATAATATAAACGTGGTTTATACAATATATACTATATAAATTGCATGCAAAATGAGAAATATCAACGCAAAAAATCGTGTTGTATTGTGATGCATGATGCATCACACGCGTCTGAAGGCTAAAACTTCTATTAAATTCATGTAAAATCCGTCTTCGTGGAATCGGGAATTGCCCCACGCTACAAGTGGAAGAAGAAATTCCTGCCTACAAAATAAATACGCTAGCGCACATTGTAGTGATTAAACCATAGACAACATGATTATTTGTTTAAAAATGCCTTTGAAATTATTTAAAAATAATACTGTGACATCTACAAGTACACTGACTAAAGCCTTTATAGACCTTTACCAATCAAATGCAACGCTACACTTGAAAATTGAACTTATTTTGACTTATTGAAGCGTTGAATGAATTTGTTCGAGACTGGCAAAAAGCGGTACGCGAAGTTAAAAATACTTCGCAGCTTGATAGAATTCGATATTCATCCGCGAACGTTTGTAATAGCTGGCAGGTGCATTGCGACCTCCTTATGTGGCAAATGATTCGTCATGCTGCCGTCGTTTTTACGTTTTAACTTTTTTGGAACGCATTTTATATACATTTATTTCTTGAACGTGATATGACACCTTTATTTCTTGAACGAGAAAATAAACCATTAATTGTACATAGTTAGGTAATTACATACATCTACAATATTTTCTTTCATTTCGAAGACATAAACATATTATATTAGAATATTGTAAAAACGTATTAAAAGAACCGGTCGCGGGACTTTTAAAACGAAATCGAAATCGCGATTCAAATGCGACACATCTCAATAATCTTAATTTACTAAGATTTTCACGTAAATTTATATTGGAGAACTTTCTTCACTGCTATGAGAGCATTTCGCCAATGCTTTGTATTAACCATAATATGGCACTCGCACTGAACTAAAAATAAGAGACAATTTCACAAACCATTCCGCTGAAACGGATGTCTGTATTTTTACAAAGCAATTCCATCATTATCGGAGACAAACCGACGACAGTAATCGAGTGTAACATTGAGTCATGCACGACCGTGACCTCGGCTGGACAGCAGTGAGCAAACGGGTTCCAGCGCCGCATCGCTTCATTGTTGGCGATCCTATTCCTTCGACAATCATATATATAGTATCTTACTAGCTGGAATACCGCGGTATTACTCGCGATGTATCCGGGTATATAGTAGCTAACTATGAACTATAACTACAGATTATCTATCTTCATACCAAAATTCATACATATCTAAGGTTAATCCTATCTATCTATAATAATCTCACTGTATAATTAGTAACTCCAGTGGAGGTGAAAATGTTTGCCCTTCTAAAAGTAATACTGGACCAATTTGTTCGAAACAGTATTAAAACTTAGCCCACAACAGAAGGAGATGGATACTGCATACTGCATATATATACACACTGCAACTACAATCTATAATTAAGCGATTCTTTGGGATAACTACAATTTATGTATTTAATTAGAATTTTTGTCCACTGTCAACATAAACCTTCATTTAAGGTTTAATGTTATATCTCTGTACTAAAACAGGACAAAAGTAAGGAAAATCATTGATCGTTCTCAATAGAAGCAAATTTTAGAGAAGCTAACAATGCACAAGCTAATAGTTGCAACAGTCACCTACTAACCTATGTTAAGCCAATATATAAATTATGATTTAACTTTTATAGTAAACAAGAAACATTCAACATTTTCATACACATCACATATTGGACAGTGTTTAATACTTCACAACTCAATAGAATAAAGCTCACATTGATATGCTTTTCTGCTTTTGAGTTCAAGCAAAAAAAAAAACCCCCATATTAACCACCAAAAACTATAATAATCTTAGCAACACTATACATATAATACCAGTTGCAGAAGCCTTAATGTCTACTATACTATGTAATGTATATTACATCATATTATGATATCATGTAAGTCTGACACAATCATCAGCAATTAGCTATCTTTGTAACAGATAAAAAAAAAATATTTTTAAGTTATTTTTTAATGTAATAATCGGCAAAGGAGCTGGTGGATGATGGTATGTGACAAGCACCACCACTAAATATTTTCCAAACTATACACCTGTGCAAGTGGATTGCCAAATGTACTAGATAAGGAATAAGGAAAGGTTGATGGAGGAAAGAAAGAAAAGGGAAGTGTAAGGAAAAGGATATGGGAATAACTTATGAGTTCTTACAAAACTTATAAGTTTAAAGCAAACATTATCTGGTCCTTTATTAGTGGATTCCAACCACTATTTTGTAAGACTTGTACTAAATATAAGAATATATGTAACAACTCTGCATGTTTGTGTGTGCTGGATGTTTGATTATTTTAGAATAAATCAAAATATAAGAAAGTACATCGCCCCTCCACTATTCAAATTAAGGTGTAAATAAATAACAGACCTGAGCTTATTACAATGTGTAAACTGTAATGGCAAGAATGATCCAGTTGATAAATGAATAAATATTGCCTAATACATTGCCTAAGTTTTTTATAAAATCGATATCATTCAGACACATTCTAGTCATCTTCTCTCTCCTTCAACCTCATGGAGCGCATTAATATTATATATATTTGTTATCAGTAATATTAATATATTACAAATACAAAGTTTCTAATAATGTAAGAATGTTTGTTACTCTTTCATACAAGACCCCTCTTGGGATCTATATGAAATTTGGTACAGAGTTAAACTATATCATGTTCACACATAGGCAACATTTTAAGCAGGTATCAAACAAGTGATGTGAGAGAGGGCAGGTTCCAGCTATATAGTCAAGTTATAGAATGTCCATTACTAATGCAACTTACACTGGGTAACAATATCAAACTCTGAGCCATATTCTTTGTATAAAACACATTTTAATAAGGAGGCCATGTACAATAAACTAATTATTGTAATCTGTTGATTTTGGATCGGAATCTAATACTGAAACAGTAATCTGTCTCTATGTTATGTAGATAAATACAGACAGAAATAGACAACATTACAGAAATATTTTTAAATGCACATACAAAATTAAAATTCCATAATTTTTTTGTATAAAATCTGAATTGGTACAAGATATCCTACTATAATCGATGTAGCGCCTAGCAAGCAGAATGATATTAAAATGCATAAACCTGCATATCCTATCCTCATAAATAAAATCATCGTAATCATGAACATGCAAGTTGATAAAATTCAAATTATATCTTTAGATTACAGAGTTCAGATATCCTTGATCTATTATTCATTCAGAATTCGGTCAAAAGTTCTATAATATTCGAAATAAAGGTCAATGACTGAAAAACAATAAGTTCAGGCCTTTCGTTTTGAGGTCTACATTAGAAGGACAGTCGATTAGTCATCGTAAATTTAGCCTAAACAAGTCGGCAAATTCGCGTCGATTATTTCAGTTTTCACGTACATTAATAGCAGGGACGCTTTCCCTAATATTTACTGAAACGTTAGGGCAAATTTATGAAGAACTATATCAAAGATAAAGAAAAAACGTCTCAGATGACTGGCGCAGACAGTAAAATGGCGTTATAAATTGACGGTTATATGTACTTTTAACACTGGTAAAACATCACTTTGCAATGTAACATGTACACAAATTAGTAATTGATACTATTATTTATAAAAGTATGGAGTATTATAGAAATAAAACTAATTTTAAACTTACCTTTCTATAAAATTTTGACAGTACACAGCACTATGGAATCACTGTTACATCAGTACTGATAACATTAAGAAAAAAATAACAACGACATGCCATCCACAGATTAAAAACATTTGTTTTATTATGTTGTCTCCCTGCTTTTTATGAAAGTGATGTTTTATTTTTAAATCGAATTTCTCTCTATATTAATAAAATAATTTTTATTATTTGTGTAAAGAATTAAATGTTCATCATTTTAACGAATACAAATCCTAAAATAACATGTAGATAAAGCTATTTTATAACAGAATTTTGTACTTATTATATTCTACATACAGTATTGTACAACGTGGTTATATCTTTTTCGTATTTTATTCTCATTGTTCATAACTAAATCGTGCAATAGCAAGGCGAATAAGTAACACGCATATATATAAACTATGTACTCGCTATTCAACTTGAGATTCACGTATTCGCTTTAAGAGTGATTTTTTAAGAGTACAATTTACTACATTTATACGAAAAATATAGTATTATCTGCAAAGAATAAAATGTACTATTATCTGTCACTTGAACACGACAATATTTTGTCACATAGATTTATTTATCTATAATAAGACATATGTATTATGTCACAAGCGCAATTTAATATTTGACGTCCCGTATTTGAACTTTGATTTCCTTCATATTTAGTTTGATATTGTTTTCATTTAAGTGTACATAAACGTACTAAATAAAATTTTTAAGTTTACTATTTGCGTGTATACCAGACAAAGTAAATTTAATAAGAAATTAATGTGTTCAAGTGTGTTTAATCGTCCAGGAAAGAATAATAGTAATAAGTTTACTTTGTACTGCATGAATATCAATAGATTTGTAATCCGTTAACGTTCATCATTTCATACTAATATGTCTTATTTTGGCGTGGGCGTATATTTCTTGTCTGTTATTTGGCTTGTAGCTATATTTTTTTGCTGGGTATCTGTGCGAACCGGTCATTACGTTGGTAAAGTTGCAGTAGTTTTTGCCATAATTCTAACGATTATTTTGGTATCTTTGCCTAGGGCAGATGATATTGAGTCATCGGTTGCCAATTTTTATGACAGAACTTATATTCCTCGTTATGCTATTCTAACATTCCTAGTATTAAGTGTTATTTTGGGTTCTGTGTATTGTTTTATTCATGTGTGCTTAACTCCTGTGGAAACTCGAAAGATAAAGAAATTCGGTTTGGTAAACTAAACACGTAGTGGTGAGTTATCGTTATTTATAAAACTGAACTTACAAATATGTACCAATATTTTTAGTTACAGTAAGAATTGCTGAATATTTCATACAATTTAAAATTTGTAAAAATTTATGTCTAAGGATTTAATGTCTAGTTTTTATTTATTCTATATTTAGATTCATGTAGTACTTTTTATTACTTAAAAAATAATTTATTATTAAAAAGTTGGAAAAAATGTTAACACTGTATTTTGCTTCTTTAAATCTTTGTTAAATAATAAGTCAACAACATAAAAATTTTAATTAAGTATTATAATTATTCCACTAAGTACTGAGACAGCTCTAATTTCTGATTTTCTTATCATTATTTACTCACAAGATTATATAGTCTTGTATGATAAAACAATCATCAGGTAGTCTGTATGGGTCTAGCATTAAATATCCAACTTTTTTAATCTATGTAATATAATTATCATGAGATATTTTTTCTAATTATCATAAGATAATAATATTTCAACATCTTGGTGTGGCTTAGTGTAAAATTATAAAAATAAAAAACTTTTCTTTTGGGTATGTAAGATTTATGTAACTTTAATAGACTTTGTAAGTGTTATTTATCACAATATAATACTTTAATATGCTATATAATAATGTAAACAAGTAAAACAAATAATGTACATAGTAATATTGCATGCAGTAGCATATCTTAATCTTCATCAATGTTACATAAATCTTTTAATTATAAGGACCTATAAGTTTTCCACAAACCGCTTTCACCTCAATCTCCATAAAGGAAAAGTTAGACAGATAGTCTTGGGATATTCCCAACATGTTTCCTTGTTTCATGAATTTCTTCTACTCCTTTGATTTCATATGCCTAAGGGACACCTCATGCAATACATTAAGATAACAACCAACTTAACCAATATGAAACATTATTCCGTTTATTAAAATATCGTATCAATGGAATGTGCTCTTTATGGAATATAAATTTTCAATTTTAATGCTTCATCAATGTGAATTTTTACTGTGTTCATTTTTTATTTGGTAATATTGAAATGTGATTGTTTCAGACAATGTGCAGTGCCATGTGTCAAGGTTTAAAGTCGCCAGTCAGGAGGCTAGCCAACTTGAGGAGAGCAAAGCATATATCAACGTCAATAGTGCACAATGAAACCATACTCGTTAAGAACAATGATGATTTTGTTAATAAGGTATGTGTTTATAAATATGTTCTGTAATGGTTAATATGTATGGCAAATGATATAGTTTAAAGTCACGGAAAACATTATAATATTCTAAGCTAAGTACATAAAAATTATGCATAATTAATACATAGTATAAAACAAAGTCACTTTCTCTGTCCCTATGTCTCTATGTATGCTTAAATCTTTAAACTACGTAACGGATTTTGATGGGGTTCTTTTCAATAGATAGAGTGGTTCAAGAGGAAGGTTCATATGTATAATATCTATTAAATTACTCCAAATTTAACGCATGCGAAGCCGCGGGCAAAAGCTAGTAATACATATAGTTTTAAAAGCTAACAAACAAGCTTCAATGTTAGAAAGAATTAAATTATCTCACTTGCTCTTATAGAAAACATACACAAGGATATTATTTAAGACAGGTCATAATAGAATAACATACTGTTTTATAATATGTATTAGTCAATAAATCTTATTAATAGATCAATAAATTATTGAAACTTTTAATTAATATAACTATCATTAGCAGAGTTATATTAGTATTATAGTGATTCTAATTTTAAATAATTAATATTTAATTTTCAGGTAATGAACAATGATAAGCCAGTAATCGTAAATTTCCATGCAGAGTGGTGTGAGCCCTGTAAGATCCTAACTCCGAAGCTAAAAGAACTAATTGAACCCTTAAATAACCTAGATCTTGCTATTGTTGATGTGGAGGAAAATGCTGACCTTGTGCATACATTTGAAGTAAGTATTTATATATATATGTCACCGTAAGATTGTAAACATCGTTATATTACAATCTATCTAGTAAGATTGTAAACTATCGATAGATTGTGGTCCGTATCATTATGATTGCAATTTAACGCATCATTTTTCGCTTGATTGTAATGTATCGATGGGAAGCGGTCAAATTGTGAACCGGTGTAGGACGGAATGCAACTCGCGCTCTGATTGGTTGAACGGTATTTGCCCCCGCCACCCCGGTCACACGCCATATTTGTTTGTTATTTCGTTGGTTGTCGAATGTAAACAACTATGTTTTTGTGATTATAAATTGATTTTGTCTTGAAAATAACTTATATCTTTCGAATAAAATGCGGCCTGCTTGTAAAGTAGTTAATGGAAGACCAAGATATCCGCAAAGCCAAGGAAGGAACGATCAAATCAAGACGTAAAAAATATGATTAGGTTAGGTTAGGTTAGGTTATCTATTTCATTTCTAACTCTACGGGGACATAGAACGGTTGGTCGTGATTGGTCGCTCTTACAATGAAACCGACTAATCAGGAAGAACTTGCAGACAGTTGATAATTTGACGCGGGACAGATTGTAATTTAACGGTTTCACTTCGGTAGATTACAATATAGCGAAGAATAATGAGTCAAATTGCAATCATAATGATACGGTTCACAATCTATCGATACTTTACAATCTCGCTAGATAGATTGTAATCTAACGATCTTTACAATCTAACGGTGACATATATAAATCAGGCAAGGCAAGCCAGCCATACGAGATTTTTACCAAAAAAAAACTTAAGTGATGTTTGTTATTTGCTTGAATTCATGGATTCCACTGTTTGTTATTTGTTTGAAGTAACGGATTACACTTGTTCCATTTCAAAAATTCTATCGCCATTGAATATTGAGAATATTATAAACAATTATGCATTTTTTTTCACTTGTTTTAATAAAGCGAGGCGGGCTTTCACCATATGAAATTATTTTACACCCGTTAAAAAAATATGCTCTAAAAATTTGTGTGAGCTCTCATAAAAATTCATCCAAATAGCTGTCAAATTGTTTACACAGACGCATGTTGCATATTGGTTGTACGTAAAAACATAAAATGTTTCTGATTTCAGGTAAAAGCTGTGCCAGCGGTTATAGCGGTCAAAAACGGTTTAATAGTGGACAAATTTATTGGACTAGTTGATGCGGACATGATTAATAGTCTAATAGACCGGATGTCCGGTAAAAAGAAAGACGAAGCGTAACTTCCGGAAGTTGTCTATGCTATCAGGATTGCCATTAAAAATATATTTTGTTATTTTTTTATCGTGTAAAGTGTAAATAATATGAAGCTTTATAGCGTGAATGGCTGCTTTATTATTTTAAACGCGAATCGATGTTGATGATTTTGTATTGTAAAATGAAAAAATTAGATACCAATTTATGTTGCCAGAGTTTAAGTAGATTAATATTAAGTAATGTTATAGAAACACATCTTTGACTGCTTTACTGAAATTTATAAACTCAATTAATTATAATGTTTTATATAGTTTTTAATTTACCTCAACCTATAAAAGTATAGTATCTATTTACTAGCAATGTAAGTCGTAATAACGAAAAAATTATGGGTACATAATACTGTATAAATAAAAATCAAGATCTATTTTATCGTAAATATTCAATACAATTTAATAGGTTTTCTACCAATGGCTTAAAACAAAGGAGTTCGAATTGATATCGACTGTATTTTTAGGTTTGTTGGCTTTAGAAATTCCAGAGTTTTTAACGGATTTTCACCTATCTTTTCCACTGCAGTGAAAACAGCGAGAATAATAGACAGATATCTGCATTTGATAATGGGTTGAGAACACAATATTGCAAATTTCATATGATAGAATAAATTGGCAAAGACATATCTAAAGATTTCCTTAACGATAAAAATTCGTGCTACAGGTACAGAAAATTATTCTGATATCAATTTATTCGTCCAACAACATAATGATTTAATAGTGTCATTTTTTAACTATAATTAAGAAACTTTTTAATGAATCGCGTATTCTCTTACTGATCATAATACGTACGTACGTGTGTTAGTGGCCCAGCGTACAGACAGTACCAACACCGTTGATTCGACCTAGACCCTTATAAATATATTATATGTGTGTGAAAACTGAACTCTGCAAGTTCGACGATTCTTTCTATATTGATTTGAAACATTCATTTACCCCTGTAGTTGGGATAAGAAAACCTAATCAATTTCAGTCTTGTAAATAATCTGTAAATATTTCTTAATAAATGACTTACAGAGTTAGGTTAAACAAATGCAATCTGTGTAATTAGAGGCACTAAGGTTTAAAATAGTTTCGAAAATATTTGCCTGCCATGAGTATACGGTACAAATTAATTTCACGATGTACGTAGATATACAATATACACTGTTATTTTGTGTGGAATCTAATATTTTAGTAATGTTTCCATCCATATTATGAATTCGTGTGTTGTGAAAGAAGAATTTATCTTCCAAATTATTTGAATCAAAAAAATTGAAAGATTACTTAAAATGCAAGTAAAGTTTGAATGGGAAAGATAAGTATTATAGTAATTTAATATCAAAATTTGAAAGAAAACCGATCAGAGTGTTTTATTTGCCTAAATGATGATTTATAAAAAACAGGTATTAAAGTTATTTCTATTATAGAATTTTGATTTCCTTGGAAAACATTTCTCTCAAATAGTTTCGTCATTTGTTATTCTATTTACGAGAGAAAAAACATAATTTGATTTGTTAAATATACCATAGTTGTATATGTTTTAGTGCAGCAGTAGGTATACTTTTTCTATGAGAAATTCCCGCCAATGATCTGACATCTGCGCTATATATAAAAACCTATTTGTAATAAGTAGGTAATGCTAAATGTTGTGAATTTACGATTTAGCCTGTATCCAAACCCCAGAGCTTAGTGTGTATGAATAAACGACCATGTGCGGGTCCATATAGGAAATTTTATCTTATGAATAGAGGAATAGCACCTAGTTTTGCTTGTAGTGTAATTGGGAAATTATATTTCGCATTCGTTAGTACAATCAATACTTTTGTAGATAAATTTCAATGTTAAAATCTATATGAAATTAAAATGTTTAGTCTAGTGTGGTTTAATGAAATGAATTTGGGAACTATAGGTTTAATAATTTAGAAGCAAAGTGAGTTTAACTCTATTCTTCTCAATTTGAGTAGAAACCTAGAAAGTTATTGTTACACGGTATATCACGACTTCTGAAAGAACTTAATAAAGTAAAGTATAAAATTATAAATAAATTTTTCACTAACATTTTCCAAAATAAATTTAAATTTAGCAATAAATAGTTATTTACATGGTATAATTCGTGAAATGTCTAAAAGGAGATATTGTGCAATCCTTACAAATGCATGTAACTATAATAATAACTACAGCTTATAGAAAATTTAATTTAACATTATTTTTATTGACAGCTAATCTACAGCTATTGTGTTTTCTGCTTAGCAAATTTATGTAGGTACTGCGTAGAGCATTTTTTTAAGTGTATGAAATATATTGTTTTTATCTCGCTCTGCGTCCAGACTTAAAATAGATATAATGGTGACTTTATTCTATATATCATGTACCTACTCTAAAATAAATATATTTTCTTTGAATTGTGTTGTTTATACTCCAACTTTGTAATTATTTTTAAAAATCCTTACCTTTACACATGTTAGCAATGCTAATTCCGAATCACGCGTTATTTAGTTATTCGACTTTCACTATACTTGTAATTACCTACTTTAATAGCAAATGGAAAATAAAAATTAATAAGAATTCATTTATTATTTATCGTACATTAGACACTTTCAGTACATATTGAAGAATTCAAGACAGTTTTAACTGTAATTGTTGTCCAATACTTGTCAGACTTACAATGAAGTGATTTATATAATACTAGTTGTAACCCGCGGCGTTACTCGCGCGGTACCCAGACAGAGAAGTAGCGTATGAGCTAATCCACACTAATCTATCCCTGTGCCAGATTTCATACAGTTACGATAAGCAGTTGTCGCGTGAAAGAGTAACCAACGTCCATACATACATCCATCCATGACTTGAAGACTTTCGCATTTATTTAAGTAGTATATACCTAATGCATATATTTTGAATCGAAACCTAAACGAGTATAATTAACGAACTTATCACGGAGTTTTGACTCAACTGTCTAACAAGGCGTGAGCTAGATGTATGCGATTTTAGATTTGGATGCCTACGCTTACCTTCTGAATCGTCTGTATGTAAAATACTATCGCTTAGTCCACATTTTAAATAACTGGCGTATTAAAATAAAACACTATACATATCTTTATCACTTTATTTCTGAATCCGACATTGATACAGTTCTATGAGTCTCAACAACTGATCAAGATTACTTTGGCATAATATACATACATACAATCACGTGTATTAATTATTATCATAGGTTATGCTGAAGCTATTCGCATAGCGTTATGGCAGTACTCAAATTGGATTCACTAAGTACGAGTTTCGTTACTTTTTTTAATCTATAGATTATTTATTTCATAATTTATAAGACATTTAGGTACAGAGATGTAGAAAGGTGATTTATTAAGTTTACACAACCAGTAAAGTTTCTAAAAACATCTTAGAGGGATAGTTAAAATTATTTTCTATTCGGTAATTGATTTTTAAATAAACAGAAATTTTATATTTATACACAAATCTATAAATTAAAAAAAGTGACATAACTGGTAATTCTGGAGTTATTGCTAGCTTAATGAAATATTGCCTAGTATGGGATTAATCTCGGGACAATATTTAATAAGAGTTTTACCAACGTACAGTACATTTAACAATTATTGTGCAATTAAACTTAACATTATAATATACATATAATACACATCACCAGTACTGTCCGTGTGTTTGGATATCCGCGGAGGTATTTGCTCGTCCGTCTCTTTCCTTCGTGGGTGTACGAAAGAGATAGCCACATACACATATATCTCCGTTAGAAAACACATCTTTGTGGACGGATTGTGCCTTCTTATTAAACGAAATCTTTGAAAAATATAATCAAATTGGGACATAACTAAAATATCAATTGTTATCATTCCTAACAATCGGCGAATTTTGTTCGACAACTGTTTATATTGAAATACAAACTACCCTCCTTTTCGAAATATGGTAAAAATCCATGACTTTTAATAGGACAGCACATCATTAAAGACCCCAACATTATAGGCATACAAAATGGACTTCATCACTAAAAAATACCTAGACCGCAATATAAAAAAAAAAATTTCTAGGCCTTGAAAAGACGCAGAAACAAAAACTATGCAATAGAAAGGGACGAATACTAGTCGCACGATCGTTCCGTCCCTTTCGCACTCAATAAGTCCATTTTCTATGGCTTTACGAATACATAATTATAATAATGACCTAGATTATAAAAATTAGTCTTAAATAAGGCAACTGCAGAGATCGCACACCGTAGGGTTTCTAACCGTAAAGTTTCGAGAAACAAATACTGATCAACGCAATAAAATTCCTCAATTATTTATTAAAACGATTCATATATATTTATTATATTATACACTTTTCATGATATGCAAATTGATTAAATTCAACATTTAAATGTTTTATAGAAATGAGGCGTTTCCAATGACATTGTAAATTATAAACTAGTGAGATTGATATATCATGTCTGTTGTTCAATTAATTGAAAATATTTATTTCTTCTTTCTTCTTCTTCTTTAAATAAAAAGTTAGCATCTTTAATGTTTCATGAAAGCATGTTTCAGTAATTCAGTTGAATACTTTAAGATTATACAGTAAATAAAAATTATATAAAATAGTATTGTTAGAATGTGGTTTAGAAGTTTTCAGCTGGGTTCTTCTATTTTAAATAGAAAAAAACAATAATAAAAAGTAAAAACATGAAGAAAGAAAATAAAAACGGTTGGAAAATTTACTATTACTTTATTTTTTTTTTAATCGACAAGAAATAATCATGTACTAGTATAGATACTTTAAAAGAAGAAAGGAGAGAGCAGCGATTATTTATTTAAGAAACAACAGAGTCGTTCACGGACTTAAAATTGATTATAGTAACTTATCGAAGTTATTATTACATTCCTATTATACCCAAAAATGAATGTATATAACACCAGAACTTCATACGATGTCAATTGTAATTTTATAAAAAAAAATATATATTTTTAAATGAACAACAGACAACACAACCAAGTCGTTTATTTAAGAACTCCCGACATCTCGAGCCACCGCGGTATATTTGTGCGTAAAAACGCGCCACTACTTTAAAATCACATTTCAACGATCAACTTGCAATAATTTATAAATTCGAAAAAATCAACGTCCGCCGCACGGAGCATATCAACTATGTAGTTACATTTTAGACATATATATTATATCATATGTACAAATTATATGCACTTCACACCTGCTTTTAAAAGTAAAGGATTGATAATTACCAACAAGCGCGGGAGAGAGGTTAGTAAAAAGTTCATGAGGTTGGGGGGGGAGTGGGGTCTAAGGTATCCTGCATTCACACAAGAACGTTATGTAAATTTCCTCAATAACTAGAATACATTTGAAAGAAAATTAAATCCCACGACATATAACCATAATTTGGGTGTCAAAAATCATCAAAAACGCAAAAAAATGGGTATTTTTTCGAACCCTTATGAAGCTAAGACACTCTGTTGTAGATAAATAGTTAACATTTCACAGAAAAACAGATGTAAAATGCATATGTAACTAAAACCATTTGAAAAATGAAAAAAATGTATATTTCAATATTAAGATGAATAATAACCTTTCTATCTAACATGTATACTAAAAATTTCACTTTATTTTCATGATTTAGATTTTCATAGAATACGCAAATAACTATGAGACCATTTACATCAAAAATATTCATAGCTCAAATACAATACGAGACAATTTTCACTAATATTAGAATACTTATAACGTATAACACAAACATAATCTTTACATTATATACAATATGTACAGAGAATTTAACATAAGTACATAATATATACAGGCTTAGACTATCGATAATATTATATTACATGTATATTATAAACTGAAATCAACTAAAATTAGTTTGTGATCTAGAAACGAACAACATGAACTTTCTCGAATCAATCATTTATAAAAAAAACAAATGTTACAATAAAAAAACTAAAAAAAAAACATTATAAGACCTTCCTCATAAGACCTTCCTCATTCACTTAAAGAATATCACTAAAAACTTTAAAACATTAATTTTCACCAACATTCCCAATTAAACCATTTTCATCCATACTACATTTCCTGTAAGTTCAAATTCGCATATCAACTTGGACCGAACATTGTTTACACCATAACAAAACTGTCATTCTAAATTCGTCCTTACTCCATGTAGATAAGTTACAATTTCCACCACCACACTGTATTTCATAAATTTTGGACCTCATATCCAAAGATATAGAGTTCAAACTTCATCGCCCAGGTCTTGTACGCAGTGCTCAGCTATTGGTACGAACCTATCTTCGATCTGAACGAGCAGTATACTTTTGTCGACGTGAGATCTTAGCTTTGGATCCCTATGGTTAGGCGTCCATTTGTGGACCACCTGAAAAGTAAAGGATTTGTGTGTAATATATTATACTAGCGGTCCGCCCCGGCTTCGCCCCTGGCACATATATAACCTATAGCCTTCCTCAATAAATGGGCTATCTAACACTAAAAGAATTTTTCAAAACGAACCAGTAGCTTCTCAGATTAGTGCATTCAAACAAAGAAACAAACAAACAAACTCTTCAGCTTTATAATATTAAGTATAGATATACGATTTCGAATTAGTAAAATTATATAATGAGACGAATAAAATGTTTTATACTTAAAAGAATACTTGAATTTAAACTATTTGTAATGAACAAATAGTGTCTCTATTAAAAGCTCACAAAATGTAACTAAATTAGAAAGGCAGCCCCTTTTTACTGTGAAAATAATTATAAAAATGCTAGGTAATAATAGGTTGTAAATAATTGATAAATATAATCACTCATCTAATCATAATTCAGTTAAATAAACAAAACTTCATTTCATTTTCTATTTAATCAAATATGACAGAAAAAAAGCAATAACTCACCAAACCGTCCATTCCCGCCTGAGGCACCCAACTCCCCCAGGAGTTCCTCCCTCCCCTCTCGCGCTGGTACTCCGAGGGCCACAGCACATCTATCCTCCTCCCCAAATTAATACAATCGTACACTCCCAGAGGTTCCAGTATCAACACTTTGCTGCCCACACAAATGTTCACTTTCGCGTCACTCTTCCCGGAATCCGAGCGTTTGATTTTCGTCTTTATCTCCTTGTTTTTAGAGTCCTTTTTGGCTTCCTTCTTCAGCATGGATTCTTTATTGGATAAGTCGGTATAGTGAGTTTCTTTTAGCGGTATTGACTCGGGTTTCTCGATGTACCGGCCGGTTAGTTCGCGGTAGCTTTCCCGTTCGTGGCGGATCTCTTTGCTTATTTTGGATAGGTCCTTCGAGGTTCCCTCATTGATGAAATACCTGGAAATCGTACGTTAACGTTGATTGATTATCTTTTAAAGTTACATTGATGTTTAATTTATCTTTCCATCTATTAGATAAATATTTGATTTTTCATTTTTATACATTTCATTTAAAAAAATACAATTGATGTGAGTTACGAAAATATGCAAATGTTGGGTCAAGATCACGCAAGCGCTGAACTCTAAATAGAAAAAGTCGTTTTGTCAAAAATGTGTTTGACAAATTCATTAATTTATGTTATGTACGTGATTTATTTATTAGATGTTTGTCGAAATTGTCAGCTGTCGTTCTCAAGAACGAAGGAGGTTCTCAAATCGACATAATTTTTTGTTTCGGTTATGTTTCTCGATAACTCCGTGGGATGGACGCAAGTCTTATTGAGTTTGATAGTCATTTGGTGCCATTTTAGAATTTGGCTGTTCGGCCAGATGGTTGATCTAATATCCGGTATCCGGTATCCCAAACTGACGTGACTGAATGTATACTATACCAGTGTACCTTTTCAACAGGGCATATAGTGTGATGTTGAAACACTATAACGACAATATCAAAGTGCATGAACATAAGTTGGCAAAATTTTATACACATAGTATTTGGTTCGCAAACAATAAACGAATTTTGATTTAAAATAAAAAAATATTACATTATATGATTTAGACCGGTTGAGTGTGTAAGTGTTTTATATAGTGTATGTGTGAGTGCACGTGCGTGCATGCGTGCATGTGTGCTTGCGTGCGTGTGCGTGTGCGTGTGCGTGCGGATACCTTT
Source organism: Zerene cesonia (assembly GCF_012273895.1). Classification (NCBI taxonomy): domain Eukaryota; kingdom Metazoa; phylum Arthropoda; class Insecta; order Lepidoptera; family Pieridae; genus Zerene; species Zerene cesonia. The sequence continues at coordinate 1,194,680 of NC_052117.1, forward strand.
TGAAGAGTGCGTCTTGCCTTGCGTTCCTGTTGGCGATGATCTTGCAGTCGGGCAGCGACACGTCGAGCCCGCTGCGCACGTCCTCCAGCGACGAGGGCCCGCTCTGCGGCTGGTTCGACGACACCTGCCGTACCACACACACAACATAGCATAAAACAAAACTCGCTTTATCTGTCCCTTTGATGCTTAAATATAAACTACGCTAGGGATTTTGATGGGTTTTTTTTTTTATTAGATAGAGTAATTCAAGGAAGGTTTTTTTTATGTATAACTAACATACATAACTCTAACATATGTAAACATATATAACTCTGAATTAACGCGTGCAACGCCGCTGGTACAAACTAGTATCACAATATATCGTTGCATTCCTTGAAAAGACTTTTACGTGACAAATGGGATGATAATGACGTCGCCATAGCTTAAAGGGCGGGAAAATATTTAGTAGCCTATCGGAAAAAGTGAGAAAAAGGCATAAAGCTACATGCACAAATGGCGGCCTAATGGGCCTGCGAGACTTGATTACTTGTGTTTATTGGGAATAAATCGCTTTGTTTACGGCTTCTTTTGTTGCCAACACCCTTTGTGGTCACCTTTGGCGTTAGATAGTAAGTAAGTACTTTGGCGTTAGATAGTAAGTAAATACTTTGGCGTTAGATAGTAAGTAAGTACTTTGGCGTTAGATAGTAAGTAAGTATTGACGAGTTGTATATGTGTCCTAGCTTTCCTTTTTATAACGAAAAGGAATTAAATCTTAATTGAATTCATATAAATGGTATAAATCCAGTGTACTAAACGAAAATGTGGTAAATATTACCTTAGCACTGGCGGCCCTTCGAGGTTGTTCACACCATCCATATTCCCAACCTCCAGCCGAGCCCTGGAATGTATTTGAAAAAAAAAAAAAAAATTTAAATTATCCGAATGCGCGATATCCGGGTTGTTTTTTTTTGCCTATGTATGTTTGTTTGTAAATAATAATTTTTCTATTTCAGCTGAAAAGGTACATTGAAATTAAATCTATTATACATAAAAAATAAATTAAACTGCATTCAATTTACAGCACTAGACCTCATTTAAATGGGACCACACGAAAGGCTTTGCAATGAATAAAAAACAGAAAATCTATTTAGCCTTATTGAGAACCACCTCTTTTTTTTTAATTCGATTGAAAACAAAATCGTATCAATCGATTTTGAGTTAGTCCTTTACAAAAAACAACAAAAAATCAAAGGCGAGTGTGTACCGAAAAATAAATCTTTAAAAAAAAAATAGTCAACATTTTATTTTTATAGTTTAGCTTTAAACGAGACATTTTTAAAGAATAGAAAACGTTTTATCAATCAGCGGGATTCGAACCCGCATCTTTTTGCCAACCTAGCGTATCCAGCAATCGAATCTCTTTTATTTCTTCGGTTTCATATGCACCACATCATCTGTTGAGACGATTAAGAAGCATCACAACCAATATGGCTCGTATCGTATCGTATCGTGTCGTGTCGTGTCGTGTCGTCGTGTCGGTTCCCGAACCTGTTCGTCGTGCCGCTCGTCGTGCGGCGCGGCGAGGCGCGCGCCGTCGGACGCGGCCAGCAGGCGGAACGAGGCCGGCAGCCCGCGCGAGCGCCGCCCGCCCGCTCTGTTCCCCGGCTGGGGAGATAATATGTCCTCAATAATATGTCCTTTTAGATTCCCAATAATATGTGGATTATGGGTTCCCAATAATACGTACATTAAATGTTCCCAATCAAATATTTATTAATCGTATGTATGGTGTAAGCAAATTGTATAATTATGCTGTTTACGTTGAGTATTTAGTTTTTCCCAACGTGCACAAGGAGGCCGGGTAGTTAAAACAACTAACCTAACCTAACCCACCCCCTTAACCAAACTAAAAAAGTCTTGATTCCGAATTCTCGGCATATTATGTATCATGCCTGGGCAAATTACAAAATGCTTAGCGTTTGTAAACGGACGATGCCGCCTATAAACGGCATAATTGAACGGTTAATATATAAAAAATCAAAATAAAATTCCTACTCTAATTTTAAATACATTTTCTTACTTGCTCAAATATCCTTCAACTGAAAGTAATTTTATAAATAATGTTTTAAATAAAACGCACAAACCTGCGTGCGCGCACGCATGTGTCGCTCGCGACGCGCAGTTCTCTCTTCGCTGCGTCGCCTCGTTTCATTTTCTTGACTTTGATTTGCGTACACTATTAATAACAACAAAACACATAATTGAACATATTTACAAGTCTATAGAATTATATTATATTAGCTGTTCGCCACGGCTTCGCCCGT